>NC_081181.1:150877826-151177826 GCF_029867415.1 Vicia villosa
ATATGATGACAGTGTTTTAAAAAACTAAACTAGATTGACGATTCTAATCGGGAATTGGGAGGATCATTGGTCTGGTAAGATTGTTCAATCGGGTAAACTATTAAATCAGTGAGAGTCGGCTAAAATCGTCCAAAACTAATAAAAATCAGTGAACCGGAGATTTTGGATAATCGACGAATTAAATGCTTTTTTACTCATACAAAATTACGATATTTTGATAATTTTTTTAAATAATTAAAATATAAGTATAATTTTCTTATAACTTATTTAGAATAATATTTTCTTTTTAAAATTAAATTTATTAGACACTCCACTTATTTATTTAATTTATTTGTCAATTAGACTTTATCAAAATTTATTTTAATTTTGTACTATTTTGTTGTATATGATATATGTTTAAAATTTGAATTTAAAGAATTTTGATAAAAAAATGACAAGTAGATGTTGTCAATAAGCCATCTCCATCATTAATTTTGAGAATAATAAATTTTAAATAAAAGAAAATGGTTCTACAATGTAGTCTATTATATAGTCTATTATTAAAATTAAATTTATTAGACACTCCACTTATTTATTTAATTTATTTATCAATTAGACTTTATTCAAAATTTATTTTAATTTTATACTATTTTGTTGTATATGATATATGTTTAAAATTTGAATTTAAAGAATTTTGATTAAAAAAAATGACAAGTAGATGTTGTCAATAAGCCATCTCCATCATTAATTTTGAGAATAATAAATTTTAAATAAAACAAAAATGGTTATACAATGTAGTCTATTATTAATATTTTGTTCAGCTCATAGCCACATTATGCCTCAGTATCAGTATGCCTCAACGTGGGATTTTGGTGTGGCTATAGAAACTGTATGTCTCAACATGGGCCCGCCCATGGTAAGAATCTTCTTTTAGGGTATGTTTGGTTGTAAAGAGAAGTTGTGAAGAGAGAAATATGTGAGAGAGAGTGGGAGAAGAGAGAAATATGTAAGAAGTTGAATAGATTTGAAGTATTGTTTGTTATAAGAGAAAAAGAAAAGAAATAGAAGAGAGAGAAGTGTTGATTAAATATGAAAGTACCAAAATATCCTTGATTTAAAAAATATCTATTAAAATTAAATTAAATTTTATTTAATTTATTAATTAATGTTAATTTAAATAATTAATCAAATAATTATTTAAAATAAATAAATTATTTAATTATTTATTTTGATTTAAATATACACCACAATTTTTAAGTTAATAATAACACGTTTTCCAATTTTTTTTTTAAAACATAAATGTTGAAATATATAAGGTATATGAGGGGTATAATGATAAAAGTGTTCCAAATTCTTCTTTCTTTGCACTTGTGAGGAGAAATGAAAAGTTGGTGGGTCCCATATAATTTACTCTCTCTTTTACATTTCTCAGATTCACCAAGCAAGAAACGTCTCTCTCGGATCAACTTCTCGCATACCAAACATACCTTTATGGAATTTTTAAATACCAAGCATAATAGTAAATAATTTGCTATGATGAACTTTATTTAAAATTTTTAAATCTTCAACGTTAATTTAATCTGACGTTTGATATGGATAGTTCTTGTTTCTCACGATAGATATCAGTTCTCACTAGATACGCTACCTATATATATATGACATATCATATGAGAATGACATATTTATATGAGAATGTGAGAATGAATCTTAACCATTGGATTTTAAAATAAATGATGGAGATTATGAGTGAATCTTTTTTTTCTCTCCTACATCATTTATTTCAAAATGTAGGAGAGAGAAAAAAAGATTCACTCATAATCTCCACCATTTATTTTAAAATTTAATGGTTCAGATTCATTATCACATTTTCATATAAATATAGCATTCTCATATGATATGCCCTATATATATATATATATATATATATATATATATATATATATATATATATATATATATATATATATATAGGGGACGACTCAAGTGAGAACACTTGGTTATTATGAGAAATGAGAACAATGAATCACGGCCATTAAATTTTGATTTTGTTGATTTTAATGGACTGGATTGGTTTCTTTCTATGATCCTTAGTATTTATTTTAAATCAACATAGAAAGAGAAACAAATCCAGTCCATTAAAATCAACAAAATCAAAATTTAATGGTCGTGATTCATTGTTCTCATTTCTCATAATAACCAAGTGTTCTCACTTGAGTCGTCCCCAATATATATATATATATATATATATATATATATATATATATATATATATATATATATATATATATATATATATATATATATATATATATATATATATATATATGGGATGTATCAAGTAGGAACATTTTTAAAATAGGAGATAAGAGGATTAAATTCTAGCCATTGGATTGAATATTTGGTCTTGATGAATATTTATTGTCTATGCTTGCACATGATTTTATCAAAATCAAATATCCAATTTAATGGCTATAATTTTATCCTCTTATCTCCTATTTTAAAAATGCTCCTACTTGATACATCATCATATATATATATATATATATATATATATATATATATATATATATATATATATATATATATATATATATATATATATATATATATATATATATATATATATATATATATATATAAAGCATGTTTGTCTCCTATTGTTGAACTCTGTTTACAAACCTTTAGTGATGCTAAATCTATTATTATTGATATTTGATGTAGAGAAGATAAGAAAGATGCTGGGAGATTTGCTATGGTGTTAGAGGGTCTTTTGAAGAATCGTAATAATATTGTTTAGAATAATGATAGGGAGGATCTTACTAGAATAGGTATACAAGCTTATTATAATTGACTTAATTGGTTTGATGCCCATGAAACTCATGATTCGAATATTGATTCTCAACTTGTGTTAGTTTGGATTCCCCCAGCCGAAGGGTGGATGAAGTTTAACAACGTTGATGTCAGTTTCAATAGCCATTATCAAACTACCAATAGTGGTTGGTGTCTTCGAGATAATATGGGAAGATTTATCACTGCACGTGTTGCGTGGGATATTGGTATTATGTCTCCTATAGAAGTTGAAGTCTTAGCTCTGAAAGAGGCTATTCATAATGCTATTACCATGAATATGAACAATGTGATTTTCGAAAGCGACTCTTAAGTGGTGGTTCACAGAATTAATTCTACTGTTACCGGTAGTTCTGAGTTTAATACTATTATTTTTCTATCCAAAGATTGTTGAGGCTTGTTACAAACTTTGAAGTTAAGTTTATTAAGCATCAAGTGAATATGGTCGCCGACTCGTTAGTTAAGACGGTCAATTCTTAGTTTAGGCGTAATTTCGTTAATGTTGTTCCTCCTTGTATTGACTTTCATTTGTTTAATGATATGAATTAATTTTGTTCTTGTAAAAAAAATCATAGTTGCGATTTAGTAATTGTTTATTCAACTTTGCAAATTACTTTCTTTTTAATTGTAATGTCAATCAAATTTTATCAATCGTCAACCTTAAGACAAACAATTTTATTTCACAAATAAATTAAATACAATTTAGATTAAAACTATCTTTACTTCTATTATTAATAAATGATATTTGATACACTTGTTAAATTATTATGAGCAACATAAAATAGTATCAGCTCAAATAAAAACATGATGTGAGATCTTCATTTAATCCTTCAATCAGATCAACCTAAATAAAAGAAGTTCAGAAGTATAAGTCCATATTAATAGTTAACTAAAAATGTAAATTCTAAGATTGAATTTATAAAGTCGTAATTACCCATAACTCATCTTCAGAACAATGCCTTTCTGCTGTTTTTGAACATGGAGTTTTTGGAATCTCACTGGTTTCATCGTTACGTGCGAATCTGCCACGTATGCGTGTTCTACTGTCGGCCAGTGTCTTTCGACATTCATACTGTAATGGTACCAAAAACAAACCACCCATATTTAGAAAGAAAGAAAAAAAAAGAATCTTTGTGGAATCTTTAATTAATGAATTAATGTTAAATTTACCTTAATAATTTTGTTGAACTTCCTCTGTTTTCTCTTGGCTCTGTATTTAGAGATTTTTTGTTTTCTTTCTTCTAAACTGTAACGCCCTACCTTCAACAACTTCGCTTCCTCCGTTTGAGAATCGCATGTACTGCTTGCCCTTCTTATTTGTCCAGTGAAGAAACTATTTTCGGAGGAGTTCAATTCATGCCACTGAAAATTTGCGGAATCCATGACTGTGTTATTATGATAATCTTCAAGCTCAGTGTTTGTATTTAAACCATTTGTTAGTGGTAGCGCATGGTTGGTGGTTGGGGAAGAAAAGAAAAAAGGGTCTAAAGAATTGTTGAAATCCTCTTGAACTGCATCAATGAAATCGAAAGGGTAGTAAGGATCATAGGAGAATATGTTTGGAGTTGAATGTGTGTGATGAGAAATATCGAAAGTATAGATATCAGAAGACATTGAAATAGAATTGAGGTGTTGTTAATAGCTATGTTGATAGAGTTGGGGGGTGTGATTTATAAAATGGAAGGAGTGGAAAAGCAAGACAAATCGAAATTAATTACTAACTTCTCTGTGGCATGTCTCTTTCTCTTGAATGGCGCACCAGAGGAAGAATGAATGTGTTTGTCTATGTTTTCATGATCTACTATATAAACGAGTCAATATTCCTAAATTTGCCTTTATGTTTTTTTTAATTAAAACTCTTGCCCCCGGCTTCATGATACGTGATTCCAAAAATTATATATATATATATATATATATATATATATATATATATATATATATATATATATATATATATATATATATATATATTAGCCTCAGAATTTTAGCTGGAGAAAAGTCAATGAAGAATGTTGGGTAGCCACGTTGAAAATGCTAAGTGTTAGGAAGTCTCGATTGAAAAGACTTCGACTTATCAACTACGTCACCCAAAAGCGCTAGACAAAGTATAGTGAGAATGATTTGAAAGAATCTCAAGATTAGATCCACAAGATTATGATTACTCTCTCTTTAAAACAAGTCCAAAATCTCAAAAAGGATTTTCGACAAAAATGGTTAAGTTCGACAAGGTCACCGGTTATCTAGGACTTAACATATTTTTTTAGTCTAAAAGTCGGTTAAGTAAAGATATGTTTTGACAAGTGCTATGAAACTGAAACATATATTTTTAAAGGCGGTTGGGAGGTTCGAAGCAGTTATCAACATAGTCATCATCATGATTTTTGGTTTCTTGGCAGTTATATCCTTGAAGACGCGTGAAAGCAATTTAGAACATGAAAGCCTAAGTAATGGGATATGTGTAAGATCTTTAGGAGTTAACCGTTGTCGACGTGTTTACCTGTGATTTTGGTAAGCAATCACTTAGTTTTGCACAATTGCTTTCAGGATCAAATGAGAAAATCCTAAGACATTTGTGCATAATTTTTAGAGAAAGTGTTCGAATGTGGTTATGAATTTAAAGTTGATAGTTAAGAAAATAACGAGAAAGACATTTGAAAGTGGAATGAAGTTAACCGCTTCGACTGTGTCGCAGTCTATTACAAAGTATATTAAAAACAATGATAAAGGCTGGAAACGAAGTAAACAAAAGCAAAATAAATGTTAAGATTTAATAAATAAATGTTGGTGCGCAGAATCGTACACATTCTTCACAATCTCGTTTCTCGTTTTGACTTGGATACTTTGAGTTCTATAGAGATTTTATAATTGTATTTCCAACCCATTCCTAATACTATAACCACTATATATACTAGTACATAAATAACAATCTACAATGACTATGTCTTCAGTGTTCGACACACAACCCTCTGTGTAATTTTAAATCTCTTAACTTATTCCCACGTGTCTTCGATCTCTCGAAGACGTTAAAAAAGCTACTCAATCTGATCTTTTCACCTTGTCTTAATTGTCGTGGTCGCTGGCTCAACCTGTCGAGTTATGAGAAAAGCATTCCCATAAATTGGGAAAAAAATCCCAAGTCCCAAAACTTAGGGCAAATGTGTTGAGTTTGACACCAATGATATAAAAATTATTCTTGTCGAAAATATAACCGAATGCCCTCATATTCAACTATATATCATATTCTCTTTTCCGGGCTCATCATGTCGAAAATTCCAAGCTAACGAATTCCCCTCCCAAAAATGGCACTTTTGACCATTTGAATGAAATGTGACGTTTTTGAAATTTCCAACACTACTCAAAGTAATGCGATGACGTCATCGCCATCATAACCACTTTATGAAAACTATCTTTTCGATACATGCACCAAAATAATCACCATCATGGCTTGGTTGCCCAAGAAGATCGTGGGCCACACACAAGAATAACCTTTTCTATTCCAACTCAGAATTCAGAAGAGTAAAGAGACACATGTTAGCCAAAGGGTGCTAACTGTCTATCTTCAAAAGAGAGAAAAGGAGAAATTAAGAGTCTCTCCGTATGGTTATAAATACCGCTTCTTTTACCATTCTTTCTTTTTCTCCACTTAAACCTCAACTTCCCAACATTTAGAAGAAATCACAATCTTCCTTCAAATTTCATCTTCTTCAAAGCTACTAAACAATGACATCCTCATCAAACCCAGAAAAAATGCTAGCATTTGTTGCAGCCATTAAAATCCCCATTCTTGTTGGGAGCCAAGCTTACGTTCCTAAGCGACCAATGGAGGAAGAGAAAGCTCTAATCTAGAAATTCTAGGTATTGATTCCCTTCTCCATTTCTAACAATGTACATGCATTTTTGGGTATGTTTTCTAACCTTACCTTAAATACGAAGAAGGTGAGGGAAATCTTCCCTTGCTACTATCGCACCAAGCCTCGTGTCTCTTTGAATAACCACTATGATCTAGGCTTCATGAGTGTTCCTACGCGTGTCTTTCATTCTGCACCTTATGTCAAGTAGAAAGCTTATACTCAGTGGATAAACAAAGTGGAATCAAAGAAAGCACAAGTTTGGAAAAACCAAGGTCTTTTTGACTTGATCTAATTGTCTAGGGTTGGCTCTAGGTACAGTCCAAACATGCTCATCGTAACACTGCAATTCTGGGAAAGCTCGAAAAACACCTTCCAAATCCAGTGTAAAATAATTACACCGACTTTGTTCGATATAGCCGCTATCACTGATTTTCGATTGATAGGTGAAAATTTTGATACTACCCTATAGAGTGAAAATGTCCTCGACTTCAACTCTAAGCGCGCTAGCTTCAGCAACTTCATGGCTGACCATTTTGAAGACTAAACTGAAGACGTGTCAGAAGAAGAACACATCACCTTTTTGACACTTTGGTTGTCACACTATATTTTGTGTTCCATCTCTCTACAGGTAGCCAATAAGTTTTCCATTTTGGTTACCTAGTTACATGAAGGAAAAAAATGTCTAATCCAGTTGATCTTAAGCTCCTTTTATTAATCATTGGGGCTTACATTTCATGCCCTAAAAATCTTGAACCTGATAGTAACCTTTTGGTTTCTTGCCCTTTTTGGCTTCTACAACTCTATCTTAATGCCACGCTCGAGTCTTATTTGAAGGTAGCTATACCAACCGACCATACTAAAGAAGTTGAAAACCAACAGATCGAAGGTACTAGACTTGCTTTAATTACTCTCGCTGACACGTGGCATTTGACACAAGAAATTTTTACTAAGTACTTCATGATGTTTTCCAGGCGCCATGTGGTCACTCTTTCTATGGCCCCTTTTGTTAATCGGAGTCATGGGCCAAATTTGTTTAGAAGAGAATTCACTGTCCTTGCTATTGACTTGTAACATTGAGTTGACCAAATAAATTAATGATTGCTTGAGTAGCTCATATCTAGAGGATAACATTGAAAACATGTGACAGCGGGTAATAGAGCGAAGGCTTCTAAATACACACCCAGATGATGGTTCAATAAATGTTCCGTAAATTGCTTAATGATCAATACATCTAATGATATCTTTCGGATTCATTTTAAAACAAAACAATCATTAAATGAAAGTTAAAATTTCTTTCTCATTCCAAATAATAGAGTATATATAATCTATTTAAAATATTTCAACACTTATAATAAATGTTAGACAATAAAATTATTTTCTTACATTATTATCATCAAAACAAAATTTCATTGATTTCGATATCAGTATGTTGAGGAAGCATTTTTGGCGCCTTCTAATTAGTGAGAAATCCTTGATGGGGAGGATATTCAAAAGTCATTACTATCCTAGAAGCTCAATTCTTGAAGCTCAATCGGGTTTTTCCCTAGGATGAGTATCCTTAATGTTAGTGAGGTGGTGAAAAAAGGTTAAAGATGGGAGATCGACAATGTAAATAGGATGAGTGTGGAAGGATAACTAGATATCCGGTTTATCTTGTCTTAACATAAAAAGTCTAATTCGTACCATTGGCCTATATATGATGGTTTGTCATCTCATTGATCAAGATTTACACTGCTGGAATAGAGACTTAGTGGGGAGATATTTTGAGCTGGATGAAACTTTAGAGGTCATTAGCACCCCTTTAGCTGCAAGATAACTAGAGGAAAAAATTATTTGGAACCTTGAGAAGAATGGATATTATTCTATAAGATTAGCCTACAGGTACCTGAGTATTGACAAAGCTAACTTTTGGCCTGGACCATCTATTTTTAAATTGGACAAATTGTGGAAGAATGTGTAGAATACCCCAATTCAAAATAAAATCAAAGAGTTCTTGTGGAGGGTAACTAAGAGGATTCTCCCTACATAGACAAATCTCCAAAAGAAAGGTATGAAGGTGGATGTTCTATGTGGTTTATGTCAAGCAAATTTTGAAACCGCTCAACATCTTTTGATGCACTGTCACTTTTCAAAACAAGTTTGGTTTTCTACCCCTCTAGGTTGTCATATTCCTCCTAACATGGACATCCTTGATTGGCTTGAAACATTCTTAAATGGTGCTGATAGTTTCTACGTGCAACTGTCATGTTACACTCATTGGAAGATCTGGGAAGCCCGAAAAAACCTTATATTTCAGCAGAAGGCAAGCTCTCCGATATCAATTGTAGAGGAATCTATAGAGGTGTGACACCCCACACATATATGTCTAGAATAATATGCGTAAAGTATTAATAATGGTACATAGAGACAACGATACATAATATCGCAGCGGAAAATGGAAGTACATCATCACTACGAAATACAAAAGCCGAATGTATCATGGCCAAAATAATACATCATAACTAGAACATCATCTAAAAATATAATACTAAGATAGGCACGAAAACGGAGCAAAAGATAAACATCTATAAAGAAACGCCAAAGGGCTAGTCTATCTTACCTTTGCCACGATCTTGCCTCGAACCACCTGAAAAATAAGAATTGAAATGGGATGAGATTACTAAATCTCAGTGAGTCCACCTATCCTATGGATCCACTCGGATCTATAGGGTACATACATCACAAAACCGAATCCACCATTGATTCAGGGTTTATCCTCACACCCGGTATAAGTACGGAGCAAACAAGTGATTTGACCACCATCGGACTCATCATGTCACAAATATACAATTTGTATAAGCAAATAAGTATGCAAACCCATATCCATGTACGGGGAATTCAAAAACGCGTTAACGCCTCGACTAGGTTATAAAACACACCCTCGATGAGTTACACCCATGTCTATTGTCAAGAGACTTGTACACGCACACTACAAGATGATTAGACGAGTTCGCACAAGCCTAAATGGCCGCGAGATGACCTTAGCCTAATTGGCGTCATTGTCCCATTAACCCTCTTCACGCAAGTGTGTTAATGCCGAGTACAAAACGCCATCTTGACACATGAGCCCATCGGGCGAAAGCCTAGTGCTTAGTCTACTTGACTTCACTAGTGGTGAGTTACCGCCATGTATTATCCTACATGGCCTCATGACCCCACTATACCGAGCACGCAAGTATGTTAACCTCAAGTGGGAAATGCCTCATGACCCTCACAAGCACACTGTAATGGTAGCTCAGGTGTGAGCCCTGGATCACATGATCGGGGCTAACTCATTGGTCACAAAGCCTGAGTTATAAACCAGCCTAGCCCCCGGCCCGTTTTGATTCAAGCATACACATGTATATCAAGCGTCAAGTCACACAATGCAATCAATCCTGAATGTTTAACCGAAACAATGGGCATTAGCAATTATTCGTATTTCATCACAACATAGGATTCATGTTTAAGCATAAAGTAGTAAACAAGAGCAATTGGATTAGCTCACTCTAATTGCATAATTCACATATACGAATAGTTCTATGAAAATTCTAAATAGTAGATTATAAAGCATCACATATAGCCCACAGACACGCATTATAAATCAGAGAGGAGTCCGGTTCCGACTACGGGACCAAACTGCACCCAAGGAGATAAAGCAAAGTTTCTGCATTGACAATCATCCGCTTAGCGGGATCACGATAAATTTTAATTTCCAAGCTACAGCCGCTAAGCGACCTTGGCCCGCTTAGCGGACTCGCGACTTCTGAAAAATCATCAACAGCATCCGCTAAGCGACCGTAGTCCGCTTAGCGGACCATCATTGTTGCAGAAAAACCCATAACACTTCAGTTCTGGCATAGGGCATCCTAACTCTTTCTATCCACCTGCATGTACGAATCAGAAGTATACCCAACCAATATATAGCATGAACAACTAGTAGATATCACCAAAAGCATGTTAGTATCAAGGATTCATGCATTATCTCTCAAAATCCCTAAACCCCAATTGTACCCAACATGCAAAACCCTAAATTTTCTATCTAAGGACTCACCGAATGAAGGAGATGAAGTTGAATCAAGGTTGAGTACGAAAATCTGAGTCTAAGGTCGAATCTTGGTGCATGCAAGGCTTGATGGCGATGAGCTCCACTCTTGTTCCCTTCCTCTTTCACGTTTCTTCCTTTTATCTATTCTCTTTCACAAAATTCTGGTTTTACATGAGGGATGAGAGTGAATAGCCAAACAAAACCTGATTCTATTTAATGAGTGAAAGACCATAATGCTCATAGTTACTACTAATTTGACTAATAACTCATATTAAGTCCATTAGAGTAAGGTGTAATATATTCATCCAATTTCTATGTCACCATAATTTATTAATAGCTATTGAATGAATATAACACCGGGCATTACAAGAGGCCCTGGTGGACTTCAATCAAGCAAATCCCCCGATGAAGTCATTGCACTTTCTCCCAGAATCTACATCACAACTCTCTATTTCCAAGGATCATTTTCTCCTCCAGGTTGATGCAGGATGCTTCCACGATATTGTCCACTCCTTTGGCTGCATAATTAGGGACAACAATAATGGACATACCCTCTCAACATGTAATAGAAACTAGGGGAGAGTGGAGCCATGCTTGGCGAAGTTACTAGCAGTGATTTGGGGTCTGTATCTTGCGAATGATCTTCTTTTGGAATCTTGAAATGTGATGTTCTTTAGTGGTATTTTTGGCAAACAAGCGCTAGTCTACAAATATGGTTACTTGCAGGATTGACTAGTAAATCCTAGAACATATTTGTGCAAGAATTCTTATATTTGTTCAGATTATCCATTAGTTGTACTGTAGATTAAAAAGCAATTAAAAGGAAATTATCGATTGATTCGAATTGGATGTAAAGTAAAATAAAAGTGATGGAAAAAAAAAAGAGGAGATAAGTTAAATAAAGGAAATTACTTTAATAAAATGCGTAAGAAATGAAAAGATGATACATAAGATCATACATTGTCTCACAAACTTGTTTCTCTCTGCAATGCGGATACTTTAAATTTTTGGAGTGTTGTATGTCATTTTTGACCCCTAACCCCGACACCAGAGTTACCTATATATACTACTAAATTTGCAACTGTCTTCTGTGATTTCTATGTGCATGCTCGACATGTATTCTTATTACGTGGCTTCGAGGTTGATGGCTTGCTTCCACGTGTTTTCGATATCCAAACTCATGCGCATGGTTGGTATTTGATCTTATCCTTTCGCAAGTGAAATAACTGCTTTGTAGTCGAAAATCATAGTTGTTACTTAAAAGTCACCACAAAAAATACGCTAATTCTACGAGAGCAAGAAAAAACACTAGATCGACTTTAACTGGCAATAACTAACTACCATATTAAGTTCCTCGTTATAAAGTGGTCTTTAAATTCATACCCCACTATCAACGTCGAAAATCGTAGCTAACATATGCCCACCGTATAGTTGGTTTTGATAGAAGTATAGGTTTTAGGACTTGGTTAGGATGTATTCCTAATATGAAGTTTGAATTATCCTCTTGTAGTGTTGTTGAGCGTCTCTTTGAATAGAATTTATATATTTGTAAAAAAAATAATTAAAACAAAATTAAAGAGCACAAGTAAGACAATTATAATGAGAATGAATAAGTATTTAGTGGTAAACATATAATAAATTGGTCCAAATGAGATATTTAGGTCACAAAAAAAGTTTTTGTACTACAACATGATAAATAAAAAAAATTACATAAAAAATGTAGTTAATTTTTCCAAATAGATAATTAATTTGATTTGTGGTTCAATCTATAATTAGCTCAATTTGTGATTAAAATTATGGTTAGTTCATCTATATATATATATATATATATATATATATATATATATATATATATATATATATATATATATATATATATATATATATATATATATATATATATATATATATATATATATATATATATATATATATATATATATATATATATATATATATATATATATATATATATTATTTTTATTTTAAGGATTAAATATGTTTTTGATTTTTATAAATATCTCAAATTTAATTTTTAATAAGATTAAAAATCAATTTAATAATTTTATAGAAATCAACAACATATTTAACTCTAATTTTAATGTGATTTAAATTAAACATTAATTTACATGTGAGGAAAAATAATGTGTCAATAAAGCATATATATTTTTTCACAATTATCAACAATTAACATTAATTTTTTTTATTTATAAACAAATTGATAATGCTCGTGGATAGTATCATGAGAGAGGTAGAGTACGAACTTTTATATTTTTGTAACAACATTTTTATTTTTCAGTTGAATTATGATTTGCAGACCAACCAACAGTAAGTTTTTAAAATCCTTCTAGAGTTAAGTATTTTTATGTTTAATTTTTTAAAAAGATTTCATTAAAAAATTGTATCTCTAAAATTAGGAATTTTAATTTTTCTTCTTCTCCAGTTAAAATCATCGTTAATTCAATCATTAAATAGTAAATTTTTGTTAAAACGGTTGTTAATTTTGTCGCTAAATTATAAAAATAGTCGCTAAGTTGTAGGAGGGATAAAAATTAAAATTTTTAAGACAATTTTTTCACGAAATTTTTTAAAAAAACAAAAAGTAAAAATACCAAGATTTAAAACATAATTTAATTCTTAAGTAAATTATTTTTTGAGTGGGATTGATATATTCTTATTTTAAGGAAAATGTTTGATGCACTCGGTAAAATTATATACACCTTTGTAGAGAAAAAAATGTAACAAATGTGATAAGTGGATGTGATATATAAAATAAAATGAAAGTAAATAAATAAAATAAAATGAAAGTAAATAAATAAAGGGGTGAATGAATATGTAAGAATACCTCATTTCAAAATTCAAAATGTTGTTGATATTTTAAAAAGAGAGAAAAAAACAAAAGATAGAGAATATTATAGAACAGACTAAATGCAAAATTGATAAGAACTGGGCAGCCAGTGCTGCATTCAGAAAATTAATGCTAACAAAACTGATACATAACACTAACCACAATTCACTTATCTTTGAAGTTTCTGTATTCATAATATATATACAGAGAAGAAAGAAGAGAAGAAATTAAACTATAGAAAGACATAACATAACAGGAAGAGGATAATGATTAACGATGGTACAACAAATCATGTATCTTGCATGTGATGAGGTAGGAAAGTTGTGCGGCACAAAGGACATGTCGTATGATAGTATCCCATCCAACGGTCGAGGCAGTTTTTATGGAAGATGTGACGGCAGTTTGTGAGCCGTTGGATCTCGTCTTCCGCCTTGAACTCGTAAAGGCAGACGGCACAGCCATCCTGTGAGCATTCCACAACCGCTAGCTCCAGCTCCGAGAATTTCACCGCCGGAAGGATTTCTCTGATGAGCAGCCGGGGTTCAGGTGAAGTTTCAGGAAAGGAAAAGTCGGATTCGAAACCGAAATAACAGAAAAAGAGAGTAAGGAGTTTTCTGATGGAAGCTAATACTGAAAGAAACTGCATAAAAACCGTTGGCAACATAACGTCTGTTGGAAACCCCATTCTCTCGTACTTGCGATATGTTTTGGTTCTCTATGAATGTGAAATTAGGGGGAGATTTTTTGTATATGTAGTAGAAGATGCTTGAATGATGAATTCATAGGGAAGAGACATAGAGAGAGAGGAGAGCGCAGTAGGCAGACAGTGTCAGAGATAATAGCTGAATTAAATAGATGATTGCAAGCTGTGGACTGGAGTTTGAGGTGGAAATTCCAACAATAGCCTTAATTTTATTTGGGTAATGCTAACTTATGCCCCCAATGACACAAGTTAACATATATATTTTCTTCGGCTTAATTTATAAGCAAAAGTTTTTTTTAGGTTTATTGAGTAATGAATGTATCTTGTCTATTATGTAGACCAAATACATTTATTACTCAAGGAATCTAAAAAAAACTTTGCTTATAATTAAGGCCGGAGGCCGGAGAGAGTATTAGTAAACATTTCTTGGAAATTGATACTGACTCCGTCTCAAAATAAATGCCGTTTAAGGTTGTTATACCCATATTAAGAAAAGTAATAATTGAGTCAATAAAGACAATATTTTTATAAAATTACCCTTAATTATTATTGGTGGTTATATATTGTCATGACTTGAAAAAAAGTGTAGATAAGGGATAAAGTTGATAAAAATTAGTTAATGTTGCATTGGGATAGTAAGAAGACAATTATTTTGAGACAACTTTTTTGGGCTAAAAAAACACTTATTTTGGGACAGAGGGAGTATTAAATTTAATGCAAGTTTATAATTAATGATTTTATTATTTTTTTAATAAAATATTTCTATTTGTAGGTTTTGTATCTTGTAGCCCAAGAACATAATTTAGCATTATCCATTTTATTTTATGATAGTATTTGAGGATGTTTCGGGACGACCAGATACTCAATTATCATTTCATAGTTATAAAGTTATTAAGAGTTTTACATTTGATAATATATGATTTTAACATTCTCTTTAGTCTTTTTATGTAGCAAAAACTTGCTCTGCGGCATCAAGACTCTATTTATCACTTCACTTGACAATTTTTTATTTCTGAGCAGAAAAAGTATATTTTTTACTCCTTTCATTCTCAAGTATAAAACACTCCCATTTGTTTTATCTCAATGTAAGATCATTTGTAAGATTTAATATAATGTATTAATAGTATTGTTCATTCGGACCACACTCAGTAATTACACAATATGTAAATGACATAATTTGAATGTTGATCAAACACGATAATATGTCCCGCCACAATAATTACTTTTCCTATTTACATCATACTCGTATATTGAATATAGCCATCTCTATTCGGGACATTGCTAGCTATAATTATAATATCGACACATGGATTTATTTAACACCATGCATGTCCCATCTCCACCTCTTTTTCTTTTTACATCACATTCATATGCATTATAGCATGGTGCCGTAGAAAAATGACATCCTCATTGCTGAAATTTGACTTCTGTTGTTGATTTAATGTCACATGCAATTTGTTACTAACAATTTTGTTATGAGGTTTAATTGTGAGTAGATAGAGGACCCATTTTGATTATAAATGAAAGAAATATTTGGTTTATAACAAAAATGACACATACTTTTAATACTATAAGATTTTGGGTAGATATTTGTGTCAATTTGCAATAGTGTTGTAAAATTATTGTGTTCATCATTAAATGATTTAGTTTTTTATTTTTTCTTTTGAAAGACTAACAGAAATAATGTCCCCACCATTTTTCCTTTTCTTGCAAAGTAGTTGCATCATTTTAAATAGGGGTGACAAAACGGGCCCGACCCGCGGAGAAAGCCCGTTTTACCCGCACTTTTTCGCGGGGCGGGGCAAGATTTTAAGCCCGCTCTCTTTAATGTGTCCGCCCCGCCCTGCCCCGTTTTTTTGTGGGCTTTTGCGGGCATTCGTTTTTTCATAGAATTTTACTATTTTTAGGCCTAAAAAGCCGAATGCCCGCGGGCTTTCCCCGCCCCGCCCTCAGTTTTTTGCGGGGCGGGGCAAGGTTTTAGACCCGCACTCTTGAAAAAGCCCGCCCCACCCCGCCCCGTTTTTTGACGGGCTTTTGCGGGGCAGGCCTAAACCGGGCGGGCATGCCCGTTTGCCACCCCTAATTTTAAATATGGTAATGTTATTAGGTACTTTTGGGTTATATGCAGAACACATTAATGTCAATGGGCCCAAGGGAACTTGCTTGATTGAAATAGTTTCATAACTTCATGGGAGTTTGGACTTTGGAGGATGTAGGTAGATGCAACTAGATATATACATCAACCATCTTTAATTGTTCAAAAAGATCCACGTTAGTCCTCTCCGTCCAATTTTTTGTAACGGTGTCAACTTTTGCTTGGGTGGCATCTGACGTGGTACTTTTCGTCCAATTGGTCATATACGCGTGGCATGTGAGGTCATTAAATACTAGAAAATTTTTAAAAAAATTTGTTTCAACTAGGAGTTGAACTTGGGCCATTTTGTTTGCTAGGCTAGATATTTAACCATTAGATCACTTTACTTTTTTGAATTTAATATACAAATTAAATATATATTGAAATCTTGATTATTAGTAAAAAGAAAATATTCAACACAACTAATACTAAACCCAGAAACGTTTCCATCTTCATGCTTCCATCTTCTTCCAAACCCCAACAACAACAATCTCAACCTCATAAATCCTTATCCCCATTCAAATCCCCAAACCTCCAAGACACTAAAACCCTTTTCAATTGCATCATTAACAACACTTATGCCCCTAACGATTTCTGCTTCCATTTATGCGAATTGGGATTAGGGTTTATCTTAATGCCCCTACTGTTGTTGTGTTTTTCGACTCTGATTTCGCACAAAATCTAATGCTTCCAATTTTACTGTGAGTCAACCACCAAGGATACTCATCCAAATTGTAAAGTCCAATTCGTAGAGTTATCACAAACAGAGATCTTCAATTTGGGTGCCACGAAAAACAGAGCCAGTATTAGCATCATTAGAGTTATCACAAATGGATTTTATATGATGCTTGCGTTCAATGAAAACAATGTCATGAATATAAAACATCCATTGTACGTTGCATTCAAATTAAAATATAGTTCCATTGTTATAAAACATCCATTATTGCATTCAAATTGAAATATAAAACATCCATTGTTCCATTGTTACAAAAATTAACGGCGAGTTTCTTTTTCAATTTCATACCTCTAAATCCTCCCTTTTATTTCATTGATTTTAATTCCCATCATCCTTATGTTGTGTTCTTATGTTGGTTGTTTTTATGCTTGCATTTTTCACTTTATTCAACAACTTCGTTTTGTTGTAGATGATGTTGAAAGATGGTTGCAAACCAGATGTTGTTCTGATGAAGATGAATGTTTTTTGAATGTTTTTTCAGAAATAATAAACTTGATAATAAATGTGAATGAAATAGTTAACATCAGTTGTAAAGTGGTGTGGTGATAAGTTGAGATAGCTTGCAAATAAGGTGGCCTGGGCTCGATTCCAGACTTAATAAAAAAATTTGGAATGTTTTTTCATAATTTTAAAGACCTTGAAGATCAATATGTGCCAAGTCACTTGCCACACGTATGACCAAGTGCCATGTCAGATGCCACACAAGCAAAAGTTGACGCCGTTAGTAAAAATTGGACGGAAAGGACTAACGTGAACCTTTTTGAATAATTAAGGGACCACTCTGACATTTTTTAAAGATAAGGGACCAGAATGTACCTTGGGGTATAGTTAAGGGACCAAAAAGGGTATTTTGCCTTAAAATTACAATCAAGGAGATCAATACTTAAATGGGTCTTAAGCATAAAGATTTGTTCGCTCCATTTCTTTTCTCTCTAGTGATTGAAGACTTAAGTGAAATGATTTGATATATAAACTCTTTAAATTTGTTTGGAGGGTTTTTAAGTGGGTAATCATGAATTAACTATTTCTTATCCATAAAATGGAAATGTTGAGCAGGTGAAAAAACTCGCTTCACATCTGTTCACGACGAATATTTAGAGGAGTAAAGTTCTTCGTCGTCTTTTATATATTTTTTAATGAAATCTTGTGTTTGATGGGAGAGGTATAGTTAATCTTTTCTTGGTGGTGTAAACCTTCGGTGTTGGGAACACGCTCATTGATATATCAAGCCTTCTTCACGGCGTTACTCTCTTTGCCCTTTATGTAACATTCCTATATGGTGACCACTTTCGCTAATGAAAGTGTTGGCTTCTAGGCGAGAGACTTGTTGAAGTGTACTGCCTTGAGTCCATTTTGGAACTCCCCCAAAAAAATTTATCGGTTTGAGGGAACGACCCTAATGGTAACTTCATCAAACCGGGTGAGATAACCCCTCAACGACTCCGACGATCCATGTCGTATGTTGGACAAGATGGTGATAGAAATCTTCTTGTGGCGGTTGACGATGAACTAATGCATAAGTTTCTTTACCACTTCTTGGTAGTTGGCAATGGAAGCTTAGGGTAGACTCATATACCATTGCAAGGGAGCATCTTAGAAGGTGCCAAACAGGAATTTGCACTTCAGGGAGGCAACAAGTTCATAAGGGCGTGTTCATAAGGGCGTGTTCCTTGGGAACATGCACTTCCCATATCTCGTTTGAGAGTGGTTGTGGCTCCAACACCTTCATCTTTATTGGAGGTATTAGATTCTTGCTGGTGCTGTCTAATGTTATGGACATTGTCCTCCAATGTCTGGTTCTAACGGTGTAATTCGTTTATGGCAGTGTGCATCTCCATCGGGGCGTTGGATTCACTGCTACCATTGGTATCTTCTGGCATAAGGGATGAAGCCCTTATGTTAACCATGGTTGTGGGAGGCTAGGTATATGAGTGGAGGATAACAATGAGTATGGTGATTATGATGAAGAAGGTGTGGCTCAAGTTAGTTTTATAGGACCCCACAGTGAGCTTTTCTGTATAGGTAAAAAATTCCAAGTGTTCATCTTAGCCCTGCAATAACAGGGGTACTTAGAGGCCTTAATAGGTTTATAATGGTATGTGATGGTTAGGGCTTACCCGCGACAGTGAGAAGCCCTGTATAGTGGTTTTACGATGGCTTTAGAGGCGGACTCGCTCATGTGAGGTGAAAGGATATGTATCTCAGTTTGTTGATGAAGTATAAGTGTATGAGTTATGGTGTTATGCATATATGCATAAGTTAGGGTATGTCGCCTTATCCCATTAGGTGAGAAGTATATATATGGTCCTTTTAGGCCTAGGGTTTAAGAAACCCTCAGAGGAAGTAGTCGCTCCCTCCTGACTAGGGATGACTGTTGACCACCTATTTTTTAAGAATTAGTGGCACACAAATTCTTCTTGTATGGGTGATAACAGTTCTATGCACATCATAAACCCTGAGGGCGAGCCCTACATTCTGTGAGGATGTTGCCTTGGCGCCCTGAAATCACCCATTTGGAGTTTTAGTTTGGAAATATAATACCACATGGAGATATTTCAGTTTAGAAAGAAATCACTCAATTAATGGGTATACAAAATAAAACACCAATCACATGGGATCATAGAAGAATTAAAAGTGTGATTTATAATTTTCAAATATCATCTGATGGAGGGAATAAACTATGATGAGATATTTGTCCTGGTGGCCAAAATTATGATTGTTTGTACCTTCTTGGTAGTGGCAATAATTAAAAAGTGGGAAGTACAATAAATGGATGTGCATAACTCTTTTTTCCATGGTGACTTAGATGAGTAGGTGTATATGAAAGTTATTTGAGTTTTAAAAACAATGACTCAAATTTGGTTAGCAGGTTGAAAAGGACATTGTACAACTTAAAGTAAGCTCATCAATGTTGGTTTGCTAATGGTTTCAACATTAAAGAAATATGAATTTGTTCAATATCATTCTTATTACTCACTCTTTACTTTTCACAAGGAAGATATACATATCAATGTGCTAGCTTATATGAATAATTTAGTTATTGCATGTAAATTGTAGCCCTAATTTTTTATAGTTTAGTTAGGTAAAAGTTTTCAAGAAAAGAGGATTTAGAAAACTAAAAAAAAAAATTTGGGCCTGGAGGTAGTTCGATCGTAATCTCGAAGGGATTTATCTTCGGCAACGAAAATATGTGTTAGAATTTATTGAAGAAAAACTTTTATTAGGTGCCAAACGTGATGGCTTTCAAATAGAATAACACAATAAGCTAGTTTTGGCTTCCGTTACACTACTTGAAGATCCAAAACCCTATCGAAAATTTATTGGGCGATTGATTTATTTTTCTGTGACTTGACTTGTCTTGTTTATTCTGTATACATTTTGTCTCAGTTTATGCACCAACCTCGTAAAGATCAACCTTAAAGGTTGTTCGAAATTTGAAGAAATATCTGAACCAAGGTATTTTACTTCGGTGTATAGTAAACTAATTCTTAAGGGATCATGTGATTGAGATTGAGGGAATTTCCAACTTATGAAGCGTTCTTTAATTGGTTGGTTGGTGTTACTTTATATTCCTCCAGTGTCTTGGAAAACTAACAAACATTCAAGTATGCCTCGTTCATCTGCAGAAGCTGAGTATCTCTCTAAAGGGGCAACTACATATGAATTAAAAAGACAAACAATTATTTGGAGATTTATGAGTTTGTCATTTCATAGGGATAAAATTATATTGTGATAGTCAATCAACATTACATATAGCTCAAAATCAGATATTTCATGAAAGAATGAAACATATTGAAGTTTGTTGTCATTTTGTTTTTGATACAATGAGAACAGGAATCATTTGTCCCTTGTATGTTCCTACAATAATACAATTAAGAGAAATTTTTACAAAGGTCTTGGAAAAAACACAATTGGAGTTTGTCTACTTCACAAGTTGGGCAATCATAATCTCCATACTCTAACTTGAGGGGGTTATTGAGATATTATCATTATTGTTATTTACTGTTGTTACTCTTAGCATTATAACTTCAATCTTAGGCGAAAAAGGTTGTACATTATTCTTAGCTTTTTATTAGTGTGCTAGTGATTTTTTGCTGTGAAACTTAGTGTATGTTTTGTTTCCCCATGTGTGTGATGTTAAGAGAAAATTAAGTAATTCAAGCGCTGTAACCGGCTAACATGGGGGTGTAACTGGTTATAGCTTGGTGAAAAGTACTTATGAAGGGAAAAAACACTTTTGGAGTTGGCGTAACCAGTTACACATTCGCAGTAACCGGTTACACCTGATGGTATTTTCTATTTTGTATCAACTATAACCAGTTACAAGTTTTGTGTAACCGATTACAAGCACATTTTTTGTCTTCTTTTTCTTGCTTTTGAATTGTGTGTTTGGTGTACTAATCACTTTTTATTACTTGTATAAATGCTTTGGAGGCATCCTCATCAATTTTAATAAAAAATATCATTCTCACCCTCAATTATCTCTCTTTCTCTAATTCTTTTCTCTCTCACCATGTCTTTCTCCACATACTTCATTGTTTACCAATTGTGTGATCGAATATTCCAACATTTGGCATCAAGAGTCTAGTTCTGATCCACAAACACGTAGTGTGAAACATGAATATGTCTCAAATGATAAAGTCCTTACAAACCTATCAACCCTTGATGCAAAGAACTACGCCAAATGGTGCAAGAAAATGAATATGTTGTTTGGCTCCAAGATATTCTTGAAGTGATAAAAAGTAGGGTGAATCCCCTTGTCGAAGGTGCAACAGATGCACAATGAGCAACACATAAGGAGGAGAATAAGAAAGACTTAAAATTTCTGTTATTGATCCATCGTCGAAGCAAGCATGGGAAATCTTAGAAAAGGCATATGCTGAAGCTGATAAAGTAAAGGTGGTGAGGTTAAAAAATCACAAACATCAGCTTGAATTTATTCAAATGGAGGAAAAGGAGACAATAGCCAATTACGTGAAGTGAATTACTCAATTGGTGAACCAAATCAAGGCGTGTGTAGAAACTATTTCCGAGCAGAATGTTGTGTCGAAGATCTTCCGTTCTTTAATTGACGCCAAGATTTAAAACATTGTGGTGGCGATAGAAGAATCGAAGGCTTGTGACATTAAGAAAAGAGGAGCTTTAAAGCTCTCATGAGGCTCATTAGCAAAGGATGGGGAAGAGAAATAACGACAAGGCAAAGGCGAAAATCGCTTTGCAAGCTCAATTCAATAAGAAGAACAAGGAGTCGAAAGGTAAATGGCCCATGAAGAGTAAAGGGAGTTTTCAGACTTGTCAAAAGGGTGAGAGCAGATGTAACAGAAATGGTGGTCAAGGAAACTTTAGAGGAAAAATAGGAAACTATGACAAGAGCAAGGCACAATGTTACAATTGTCAAAAGTTTGGTGATTTTGCAAGAAGTTGCAACACGGACAAGAGGAAATCTCAAGGAGATGAAGCCAAGATTTCAAGAAAAAAGGTTGATGAAGAGAATATACTCTTGGTCATGATCACGGAAGATGATTGCAGGAGTAGCAGGCTGCGTGGCTGCAGCAGCAGTTTTGGGAACGCTGCAGAAACATATGCAAAAGAAAACGTTATGGTGACTGTGAGAGAAGGAGGCCAGTGCAAAAAAGAATGATACTTGGATTATTTTTGTTCTACACATATTACAAGGAGGAAGGATTGGTTTGTCAAAACAATCAAGCCACAAAGAACAAAGTGAAATTTACGTATGACACCACTTTAGCGGCCGATGGGATAAGTGATGTTTTGATCATGAAGAGGGATGGTGGACATTCCTTGATCAAATATGTATTTTACATTCCAGGAATCAAATGTAACCTTCTAAGTATTGGAAATTTCTTGAGAAGGGTTACAAGATTCACATGGAAGACAAGATGTTGCGTGTTATAGATGTAAATGGGGTTTTGGTCCTCAAAGATCCTATGGCTAACAATAGAACTTTCAAGATTAAGTTGATGGTTATGGAGCATACGTGTCTGGATACAATGGAAAGTCGAGAAGTGTGGTTGTGGCACTACCGTCTTAGGCATCTCAATTTTTGAGATCTCAATGTTTTACAAAAGAATGGAATGGTAACCAGGTTGCCACCCATCAACATACCAGTTGAAATTTATGAGTAATGTATGCAAGCGAAGCAAAACAAGGGTAAATTTAGCAAGGATGCAGGTTGTAGAACCAAGCATCACCTTGAGGTGGTTTATTATGATGTGTGGGTCGATGCAAGTTGATTTGTTTGGTGGAACTAAATACTTTGTCATATTTATCGATGATTATAGTAGAAAGCCATGAACATACCTAATTGTAACTCGGTGAACTGACTTTTTATCGAAATGTGCAACAATGTTGCGGTGAGCAAGAGTCGCCACCGACTTTTATTTTGTCCAACGTTAGGAAAGGTAAAAAGTACAGAAAAAGACCTTTTTAAAAGAAAACGGGCTCGGGGGGTAAGTTATGAAAAGGGAAGGTGCAAGCACCCTTTTCATCCGTAGTTATCTACGGGCTCTTAACTTGCTTAGCTCATATTTGTTTGTTTTGAGTTGAAAAGGAACATAAGGACTTTAGCGTAAATGCGTAGCCTTAGTTTTTTTGAAATAGTAGTGAAAAGATGTCTTTTATTGAGCCAGGCAGATTAAGAACACTACCCTAACTAATTGGTCCTTTTCTATACTTTTTACGGTTCCTAGGATTATCCATACTATATAGAAGTAGGAAATCCTTGTTTATATTGGACGTACGGGTCATCGAAGGGTCATCGAGGTCATTTGAAGGCAACAGGTAGAGGTACCTTTAGCAAATTTGAAGGGACAATCATCTTTCCGTAGGCAACAGTTCGAGGGACTAGATCATGTATTCGTAGGCAACATCATGGGTCATCGAGGGACTTATGATCTTTGCGATGATTTTTAGTCGAGGGACTTTTGCTAACAGGTACCTCTACATTTCGAGGGACATGACCTTTTAATCGAAGGCAACCAAGAGGGGCGTACCCTAAGGGTGAGTGCGTGCAAGTGTGTTGGATTCGATTTATAGTTTATCTTGTATTTTTACGTGATCTATCGTTTCATTTATCTTGCCATACACACCCTAATTATCATTCATCTAAATAGAATATATAAAAAATGCGGAAATTAAAAGTGCGGGAAAGTAAATAAGTTCACTATGGTATTTACATTCTTTGACCTATATACATTCTAATGCCTAAAAAAACATAAAATAAATCAAACATGCGCCATACAAGGGTTTTTTAGAGATGAGAAAAGAAATCGGGAGAAAGTAAAATGATTTTTGGAGCTAATTAAATTAAAGAAATTAATTAATTAAATCCTAAATTTAAGTTAAATTATTAAATTAAATTACTAAATTATATCCTAAATTAATTAAGCCTAAAAACCCTAAATTATTAAGTAAAATGTTAATTGATTTTAATTTGTGTTTTTTGGTTATTGGTTATTAAATTAATTAAAAAAAAAAGCAAAAGCAAATAAAACAACAAAATATAATAAACAATGCTGAAACAAAAACGTCTGATCCCCTGTATCGCTTCCTTGTACGCCTATGGTGAGCCTTCATCTCTGTTCGTTAGATCTGAATCCGTTGAAATCCAAGGGTTGGATCTGAAGGTGCACCCAGGATGCATATGGGACGGGGAGCACCTGATCTGGGATTTATCATGTGTAAGAAAATAAGGGAAAAAGAATTGTCTCGCGTGAGGATCGAACTCACGCACTTGGGCCAATGCTCCTCGCCTTTACACCAACCCAGCCATGATGTTAAGTTGTTTTATAACTGAAAACGAAACAATAAATAAAAGAAAACAACGTGAATCAATGGAATCCCACGCGCGGCCAATCAGCTTTCAGGTTCGTGGGTGACTTTTTGACCGCCCAACTGTGCAGCGACACGCCTGTCTCCTTCAACCTCTCCACCTTCAAAAACCTGCAACTTAATTTGCTACGAAAAAGCTTCAATTTTGCTACGATTTTTAGGGCTTTTTCGTGGCTAATTCGGGAACAAATAAACCTGCATAAAAACGCGATTAACCAAAACAAAAAGGATCCAATCCTACATAAAATCATGCCCTGAGTTCATTGGAGCAATTATTTTGGCCTGAAAAGGCGTGTATATACGGTTACGAACAAAAAGCTCTCACGAACTCATCCATGGTGATTTGGATTTCTTGCGTTCCTGGCCCTATGTAATGGTTCAGATCTGTTCTAAATCACACAAGGAACTTAAATATGCAGTTATGTTCGATTGAAACACGTTAAATCATGCAAAACGAAATTCAAATGCGTATGAAATTGTATGAACATTTTACCACCATTCTACACGTTAGGGGACAGTGCTAATGCTTCAATAGCGACATATTTTACCTCTCGAGAAGCTTTGGATGGATGGTTGGTGCTGAGAATGGCTGCAAACTGTAATACGAAATTTCAAGCTTTTGGTTGATTTTTGAACTTTGAGTAAGGTGTGTTTGGGGCTAGGGTTTCGTCAGTGATGAGGCTGCAATGTTGTGTTTATATAGTAGATAAAATTAGGGTTGAAAAGGAATGGAAAGAATCAAGTTTTAAATGAAAGAAATATTTGATTTTTTAAGAAAAATATGAAACTTTCCAATTCAATCTCCCATCTATTTTCCACACTTTTTCTCACGTTCAAATTGGCTTTGTTGAGTGAACTTGGACATATTTTCATAAATGGAAAGTTTTGGTATGATTTTATTTTATTTTATTTTGATTTTATTTGATTTATTTTGATTTAATGTGAATAAAACCAAAAATAAATGAAATAATATCATAAAATAAATAAAACTTAGATCTTGGGCCCTCTATGAGTTTAAAATTTCGTGGATGATTCAAGAATTATGGCCCATTACCCAAAAATATAAATTTCATCACTTAGGTTTTTGCGCCTTTCTTGAAAATCGCCCACCTTGTACCAATCATATCTCCCTCATTTTTTATCACATGAAGGTGTTTTCGTACATTTTGGAAAGCTCAAAGAGTCTTCTAAAATATGCTTTTGGTTTCACCTTTACTGAACTTACCATGCTCATTTACCATCCTTTGAGAAAAAACGTCTTTTTGTTGACTTTCAAAGGGACCTATAATGTATTAGCCTGTATCTTTCAACTGGTGCATTTCTTAACCTTGGGCCTAACATAAAAGTTGTAGAGAATTGAATTTCCTTGAGAATAGGCTTTGTTTGGGCAATTTTTGATGAACTATGCGAGAGTTATGATCCGTCAAAGTTCGGTTGACTTTCCCTTTAAAACCCTAATTTAGTAACTTCTTTCTTTGATGGTTTTGGACCTTTTTCTTGATGAATCATGATCAAATTTTGATCAAATGATGAATATAACATAGAAATGTTGATGTTGCCCAAAAAATTGGGAGTTTTGACTGTATTTTGACCATAATTGACTTCTAGTTCAAAGATAGTCGACTGTTGATCGTTTGAGCGTTTAGATGAACAATCCTGTGGATCAAGGCTTGAAATTTGTCATGAGGGTCCTTTGAGGTACATGAGAGGCCATGGTTCCCATTCGGGGTCTCAGCCTTTGATTATCTCTGAGAAAGAATCAAACCCTAGTTGGAGGATAGTTGATTAGGAGAGGGTGTCTTTGAACATTGTAACTTGATTTGACTTATGAATAGGAGAAATAGTATGGGCAAATTTTGGGGTATGACAGCTGCCCCTGTTCAATTTTCTTAAACCTGAAGATGTAGAGTGGTTTGTATGCCAGTCGGAATCTGAAGGTAGAAGAGGATTGAACACTAGAATACCCAGGAATTTGCCCTAGCTGAAGTAGGGACTTTTGTCGGAGATGGGCTTGAAGATGCCATCCAGGTGTATGATGGGGATGAGCTTAAAGACGCCATCTAGTAAGTTATGGGGATGGGCTTAAAGACGCCATCCAGTAAGTTATGCACAGTAGTTGTTTGAGTGTTGATCGTGTCATTACTGTTCGTAGTAAATGAATTAGATCTTTGAGAATTTGATCGTGTCAGTACCGTTCGTAGTAACTGAATTAGACTTAGGAAATAGTTGATCGTATCCACCTTGTTCGTGATGATGGAATTAGATCTCTTTAAAGGTCGACCGTGTCAGCACCGTTCGTAGTAACCGAATTAGATCTTAGAGAGATAATCGTGTCTACATCGTTGTTGATGATAGAATTAGATTCTCTTGTCGTGTCAGTACCGTTCGTAGTAACTGAATTAGACTGGGAAGGTCAGTGATCGTGTCTACACCGTTCGTGATGATAGAATTAGATCTCTGGGAGTTGACCGTGTCAGTACCGTTCGTAGTAAATGAATTAGGCTTAGTTTGTCATTGATCGTGTCTACACCGTTCGTGATGATAGAATTAGATCTCTGAGTGTTGACCGTGTCAGTACCGTTCGTAGTAACTGAATTAGATCTTTGAAAATGACCGTGTCATTACCGTTCGTGGTAAATAAATTAGATCGAGCGTTGAACGTGTCAGTACTATTCGTAGTAGCTGAATTAGATCTTGGAAAGTCAGTGATCGTGTCTACACCGTTCGTGATGATAGAATTAGATCTCTGGGAGTTGACCGTGTCGGCACCGTTCGTAGTAACCGAATTAGATCTTTGAAAATGATCGTGTCATTACCGTTCGTGGTAAATGAATTAGATCTTTGAGCGTGGACCGTGTCAGTACCGTTCGTAGTAACCGAATTAGATCTTTGAAAGTGATCGTGTCATTACCGTTCGTGGTAAATGAATTAGATCTTCGAGCGTTGACCGTGTCAGTACCATTTGTAGTAACTGAATTAGATCTTGGAAAGTTGGAGATTTTGTTCATTTGTCTGTACCTGTATTCTGAAAAAGGGTAAGGTTAATCTTTATGCAATGTCATGATGCAAGGGTTATATAATGAGTCCCTCAAAATAAATGAGAAACTTTGCATGTTATGTATGAGTTCATTATGAGGTAATGCATGCAATGTATGAATATGTTTATGCCATACGATATGTGAATATGATTTATGTTGTCTTTATTGAGAAAATAAATCTCTATGCCTTTGTGGTTTTGATGTCTGATCTTGTTTTGAAGATGCTCAGCTGGGAATTTATGATTCTTGCTTGGGGATAACCAGTAACTTGATGTACCCTGACTGGTGATAAAGATATTAGTAAGCCATGTTGGAGAAGAGCAAAGTATCGGAGAACCGGTGGTGTTGAAGATGTAAACTCTAGTGGGGAGCCATGTCTTTGTCGGGACGAGTATGTTCGAAGATATCTTCTTAATGATTACTCGGTGGGGATATGATCTTGTGAAATCGGAGCTGTGGAAAGGCATGGATGCCTTGAACATTGCCCCCAGTATTATATTATCTGTCATTCCTGGATTTATATTGATTAGGACACACCACTGAGTATTGATCAAGGTGTCAAACTAGACTTGCATAGATTTGCCCCCGCTAGTAGGGACTTCGGAAAGATTCGCCTCGCGAGGACTTTATGAGATGTGCACTATGGGCGTCATGCCCCTCGTAATCATTGGCCCAGGACAATGCCCCATGTTGATTGGAAATAGACTAAGATTTACTTGGATACATGCCCCTGATTGTTTTTTGCATCTTTGAGAGATTCTAGGAATCTTGACTTGATTGCCCCTGATGAATGAGATATGTCATGTCCCTTGTATATACAAGCTTTTGACTGACTGAGTCGGGCGTACGAGACGTCTCTGCAGCTTTATCTATCGGGGGACTTTCTGATATTCGTGCTATCATAAGCAACATGCCCCTGTATCATGAACTTAGGAATCATGCCCCTGGTTGATCAGGGTTGGAAGTAATTCTAGTTGTGCTTGGGTGAAGGCTCCTGGTAATTTCAGCAGTTTTGAGAGATCCTTTGAATCTTGGCTTGATTGCCCTGAATATCTGAACGCTTAGTCCATGGGGTATTTAAACCGTTTTTGTGCCCATGAGGGTGATTATAATTTGAGATGTTCATGCTCGAACTTAACGGAGTTCTGAAGACAACTTGTCCCTTGAGAGGGTTAAACTTTTCATCTGCAGCTCATGATGGAAGTTTTCCTGGTGTCAAGTACTTGTTCATATGCAAAGAATGTTTAGTATGAGAAATATAAATCTAATGCAAAGTTCATGTTGTCTTGAAGTTTAAAAAAGAAGTTTTGAAAGGATGTCAAAACATCGATTTTTTGTGAAAGGTGGTGTGATACCAACTCAAACATTTTTTAGCAAAACTCCTAGGAGTCGGTTTACCGTATTCTCGTTACAATATGCTTTCGAATTAACCCTGCTTCAATTAGGACTTTTGAGGGTTGTAACGTGGCCAGGTTCACGGTTATAGGAAAAAAAAGATTTTTAGGCTCAAAATTTTATTGGTGCCCACCCCCTTCGTGATGTTCTCCAACCTAAGTTCAGTTAACTCGATGCGAGTATTCATCCTTCAAGAGGAGTTTCAGACGATTGAGGAATCAATTAGGTATTTGGACATGGCAGTCACTTTACCTTTCATTCTTGGCGTCTGATCACACGATCTTGAATTTATAGACACACGAATTTGCCCCTTTTGTTGAGGATCTTTTTTGTTTCCCTAACTTTTGCCTGGACAAATTCTTTTGAATTCTGAGTTTGAAGTCCAGCGGGATGCCCTAACTTTTGCCTTAGTCATTTATTTTCAAGTTATTGACTTAGCGGGCTTTCTTTTCTCTTTTTTTTTTTAATTCGTTCTTTTTATTTTTTGAGCAAGTCGTATGATCCGGAGACGTCTTTTTGGAAAGATTGTGACTACCTCATTTCTTGGTCGACGAGGGATAGTCGTTGTTGTATCGTCATATTTGACCTCTTATTACGCGAGAGGTGACCATTGCGGTCTCGACTTTTCCTGAACCTTTTGAAGGATAACCATTATTGTTTCCTTAGGTGCGAGGTCCTGCTGAATTTTGAACACCCAATCAGGTTAACTGAACACTACCCTGCCCCTAGGTTAAATGTGAGGGTTTTTTCGTATAGAAAAGAAACTCCTACTTCAAGGCTCAAAAGGGGTTGGCAAGGGATTAACTTCCTTATATCTCCAGTGTTTGGGAATCTGAAACAATGCCTGTACATCATCAACAGGGTTTTACTCGAAAGCACACCATTTGAGATTATTGGTATTATGTGTTCGTCATTCTCCCTTCAGAGTCATCATGCTTTATCATTGAGAGTTTGGTATCACAAGCAAATAAGAACATATTAGAGCGAGAGCGAATGAATTTTTTCAAGACAAACACATCCAATGCATCGTTACTATAGTTCAAAAACACACAAGTATTGCATATAGACAGTATTGAACAAGAACAAGAAAGATTACGCATGAAAATGCATGAGAAATTACGAATTGCCAACATTGAGGAGATTTTCTCCGTCTGGACTTATTGCTTCAGAAGATCCATTGAGTCGAAGGAGAACTTCAAATTTGGCTTTGATAACCTTTGTGTCGATCAGGCTTTGAACCTTATCTCAGAATGGCTGACGATCATCAATCAAATGGTCAAGTGCCCCAAAGCGGGAGACAAGCCAAGAGTTAGTATCCGAAACTGCAGGTTACTTATAAGAAGAAGAATTCGACGAAGCCACACAGGAGTTGTAAGTATCAAGCTTTAGGGATTTGAGGCAGAAAATGAGAAGCTCGTTGTCTGGAAACCTGTTATGCAATGATATGTATGCAAATGCATATGCAATGTTTTCAAGGATCTTTTTGGAACCCAGTTTGCAGCGTTAGATATCGAACTTGGTTGCAGCTTTGTTTGAAGAATTTTGACTTTCGTCTTTGAATATCCTTCTATAAGAATCAAGCTCACCATATCCAGTGGGTCATAGCCTCTGATTCAGGGTACGTTACTTTTGAGTTTAAAGGCGTATGGCTAAAGGAAAATAAATCCTCTTGCCCCTTGATAGGAACTGTACCTTTGAGTTTGAAGGTATCTGGCTAGAGGAAAATAAATCCTCTTGCCCCTTGTTAGGAATCTGGCTCTTGATGATGGCACCTGGAATTGCGCGCCCTAAATACTTGAGATCCTTGAAAATGGTTAGTTAGGTGATGAGGACGAGTAAGTCCTATAAAGAGTTCAAGTTGTTAGTGTACACACAAATCCTATAAGGAATTCAAGCTGTTAGCGTACACACAAATCCTGCAAGGAAACCAAACGGTTAGGGTATAAACAAATCCTGCAAGGAAACCAAACGGTTAGGGTATAAACAAATCCTGCAAGGAAACCAAACGGTTAGATAACAATCAAGTCACACAGGTGTCCTTAAGTTTTAAAGGCTTGCATGGAGTCCATAGGTAAGTACCCTCCCCACTGAAGTTTAGTTGGCTCGACCTGTCCTATATAAAGATCGGGTTCTAGGGAGCTCATATCATTGACCTTTCTCGAAGGCGCTTATCTCAGTTTGGCAATCGAATCGCCAACCGAAAAGGTCCCGAAAGTCCAGTCCATATGAGTGTAGCTTCGAGTATCAACCAACTTCAGTCGGAACCAAAGCCAGCCATCTCGCTACTTTCTAAAAGGCCAAAGTTTAGTTCAACTAAGGTTCTAGGGGCGAATTAGTGCTTAATGACACCACGCGGTAGCCAAGCATTTCCTCGAGTCGGATCCCAAGGAACACCAGGACACACCAGTGTGTCACACTATCAACCACATCAGTATACGCTGTGCAGTCTCCTTGGTCTCATGCCATTTACCTAAGGTACTCAGATCCGGGTTAGGATCTTTCACACAAGTAAATATCCAAAACAACCCTTAAGAATAAAGCATACAAACAAACAATTAAAAACATTTACAATGAACTAAGCCCTAAGGTAAACCCCTCTTAAAGAATCCCCAGCAGAGTCGCCAGTTCTGTAACTCGGTGAACTGACTTTTTATCGAAATGTGCAACAATGTTGCGGTGAGCAAGAGTCGCCACCGACTTTTATTTTGTCCAATGTTAGGAAAGGTAAAAAGTACAGAAAAAGACCTTTTTAAAAGAAAACGGGCTCGGGGGTAAGTTATGAAAAGGGAAGGTGCAAGCACCCTTTTCATCCGTAGTTATCTACGGGCTCTTAACTTGCTTAGCTCATATTTGTTTGTTTTGAGTTGAAAAGGAACATAAGGACTTTAGCGTAAATGCGTAGCCTTAGTTTTTTTGAAATAGTAGTGAAAAGATGTCTTTTATTGAGCCAGGCAGATTAAGAACACTACCCTAACTAATTGGTCCTTTTCTATACTTTTTACGGTTCCTAGGATTATCCATACTATATAGAAGTAGGAAATCCTTGTTTATATTGGACGTATGGGTCATCGAGGTCATTTGAAGGCAACAGGTAGAGGTACCTTTAGCAAATTTGAAGGGACAATCATCTTTCCGTAGGCAACAGTTCGAGGGACTAGATCATGTATTCGTAGGCAACATCATGGGTCATCGAGGGACTTATGATCTTTGCGATGATTTTTAGTCGAGGGACTTTTGCTAACAGGTACCTCTACATTTCGAGGGACATGACCTTTTAATCGAAGGCAACCAAGAGGGGCGTACCCTAAGGGTGAGTGCGTGCAAGTGTGTTGGATTCGATTTATAGTTTATCTTGTATTTTTACGTGATCTATCGTTTCATTTATCTTGCCATACACACCCTAATTATCATTCATCTAAATAGAATATATAAAAAATGCGGAAATTAAAAGTGCGGGAAAGTAAATAAGTTCACTATGGTATTTACATTCTTTGACCTATATACATTCTAATGCCTAAAAAAAACATAAAATAAATCAAACATGCGCCATACAAGGGTTTTTTAGAGATGAGAAAAGAAATCGGGAGAAAGTAAAATGATTTTTGGAGCTAATTAAATTAAAGAAATTAATTAATTAAATCCTAAATTTAAGTTAAATTATTAAATTAAATTACTAAATTATATCCTAAATTAATTAAGCCTAAAAACCCTAAATTATTAAGTAAAATGTTAATTGATTTTAATTTGTGTTTTTTGGTTATTGGTTATTAAATTAATTAAAAAAAAGCAAAAGCAAATAAAACAACAAAATATAATAAACAATGCTGAAACAAAAACGTCTGATCCCCTGTATCGCTTCCTTGTACGCCTATGGTGAGCCTTCATCTCTGTTCGTTAGATCTGAATCCGTTGAAATCCAAGGGTTGGATCTGAAGGTGCACCCAGGATGCATATGGGACGGGGAGCACCTGATCTGGGATTTATCATGTGTAAGAAAATAAGGGAAAAAGAATTGTCTCGCGTGAGGATCGAACTCACGCACTTGGGCCAATGCTCCTCGCCTTTACACCAACCCAGCCATGATGTTAAGTTGTTTTATAACTGAAAACGAAACAATAAATAAAAGAAAACAACGTGAATCAATGGAATCCCACGCGCGGCCAATCAGCTTTCAGGTTCGTGGGTGACTTTTTGACCGCCCAACTGCGCAGCGACACGCCTGTCTCCTTCAACCTCTCCACCTTCAAAAACCTGCAACTTAATTTGCTACGAAAAAGCTTCAATTTTGCTACGATTTTTAGGGCTTTTTCGTGGCTAATTCGGGAACAAATAAACCTGCATAAAAACGCGATTAACCAAAACAAAAAGGATCCAATCCTACATAAAATCATGCCCTGAGTTCATTGGAGCAATTATTTTGGCCTGAAAAGGCGTGTATATACGGTTACGAACAAAAAGCTCTCACGAACTCATCCATGGTGATTTGGATTTCTTGCGTTCCTGGCCCTATGTAATGGTTCAGATCTGTTCTAAATCACACAAGGAACTTAAATATGCAGTTATGTTCGATTGAAACACGTTAAATCATGCAAAACGAAATTCAAATGCGTATGAAATTGTATGAACATTTTACCACCATTCTACACGTTAGGGGACAGTGCTAATGCTTCAATAGCGACATATTTTACCTCTCGAGAAGCTTTGGATGGATGGTTGGTGCTGAGAATGGCTGCAAACTGTAATACGAAATTTCAAGCTTTTGGTTGATTTTTGAACTTTGAGTAAGGTGTGTTTGGGGCTAGGGTTTCGTCAGTGATGAGGCTGCAATGTTGTGTTTATATAGTAGATAAAATTAGGGTTGAAAAGGAATGGAAAGAATCAAGTTTTAAATGAAAGAAATATTTGATTTTTTAAGAAAAATATGAAACTTTCCAATTCAATCTCCCATCTATTTTCCACACTTTTTCTCACGTTCAAATTGGCTTTGTTGAGTGAACTTGGACATATTTTCATAAATGGAAAGTTTTGGTATGATTTTATTTTATTTTATTTTGATTTTATTTGATTTATTTTGATTTAATGTGAATAAAACCAAAAATAAATGAAATAATATCATAAAATAAATAAAACTTAGATCTTGGGCCCTCTATGAGTTTAAAATTTCGTGGATGATTCAAGAATTATGGCCCATTACCCAAAAATATAAATTTCATCACTTAGGTTTTTGCGCCTTTCTTGAAAATCGCCCACCTTGTACCAATCATATCTCCCTCATTTTTTATCACATGAAGGTGTTTTTGTACATTTTGGAAAGCTCAAAGAGTCTTCTAAAAGATGCTTTTAGTTTCACCTTTATTGAACTTACCATGCTCATTTACCATCCTTTGAGAAAAAACGTCTTCTTGTTGACTTTCAAAGGGACCTATAATGTATTAGCCTGTATCTTTCAACTGGTGCATTTCTTAACCTTGGGCCTAACATAAAAGTTGTAGAGAATTGAATTTCCTTGAGAATAGGCTTTGGTTGGGCAATTTTTGATGAACTATGCGAGAGTTATGATCGGTCAAAGTTCGGTTGACTTTCCCTTTAAAACCCTAATTTAGTAACTTCTTCCTTTGATGGTTTTGGACCTTTTTCTTGATGAATCATGATCAAATTTTGATCAAATGATGAATATAACATAGAAATGTTGATGTTACCCAAAAAATCGGGAGTTTTGACTGTATTTTGACCATAATTGACTTCTAGTTCAAAGACAGTCGACTGTTGATCGTTTGAGCGTTTAGATGAACAATCCTGTGGATCAAGGCTTGAAATTTGTCATGAGGGTCCTTTGAGGTACATGAGAGGCCATGGTGCCCATTCGGGGTCTCAGCCTTTGATTATCTTTGAGAAAGAATCAAACCCTAGTTGGAGGATAGTTGATTAGGAGAGGGTGTCTTTGAACATTGTACCTTGATTTGACTTATGAATAGGAGAAATAGTATGGGCAAATTTTGGGGTATGACACTAATCAAGAGAAAATATGAGGTATTTGAAGTGTTTAAGAAATTCAAGTCCATGATTGAGCGACAAAGCGATCACAAGCTCAAAAATCTCAAAGCAGATGGTGGAGGCAAATATATCTCAAATGACTTTGAGAAGTTTTGTGATGAAGAGGGGATAGTACATGAGGTAGTACCACTCTATAAGTCGCATTAAAATGGTGTTGTCGAAAGAAAAAATCGATCGATTATGAACATGGTAAGAAGCATGTTAAAAGGGAAGAACTTGTCAAAATAATTGTGGGGATAAGCGGTATCCATAACTGCCTATTTGTTGAATAAGTGTCCTACAAAGAAGCTTGAGAAGATAACCCCAAAAGAGGCATGGTCTGGATTCAAACCGAATCTGAACCATTTGAGAGTTTTTGGTTCTGTGACGTATCGACAGGTTCCGAGCCAACTTAGAAAGAAGTTGGATGACAAAGGGGACATGATGATACTTGTAGGGTATCACCCTACCAGAGGTTACAAGATGTTTGATGTTAAAAACAAGATGATTGTGATCATCTGAGACATTGTATTCGATAAATTGAAACAAGTAGAACAACCTGTAACCGGTTACAGACAATCAATAACCGGTTACATGCAGTCGTTAACTGGTTTCCAATAAGGCGTAAACAGTTACATGTTTGAATTTCCAAATTCTATAGATCTAGAAAGGCCCGAAAGTCCGCATGTCGAAGCCCGAACTGATTAAAATGAAAGAAGACCAACTATGAAAAGAGGTTTGCCTCAAAGACTCCAAGATTGTGAGATATTCTACAACAACAAAATCAAAGATGATGGAAATTTCGTCCATTTTACGCTTATGGCCGAATTCAAACCCGTTAAAACGGAAGAGGCCTTAAGTGATCCAAAGTGGATTTGTGCTATAAAGGAGGAGCTAGAATCGATTGAGAAAAATAATACTTGGGAGTTAGTTGGTCTTCCGGAAGGAAAGAAATCGATTGGTGTAAGATGAGTCTATAAGGTGAAGGCAAATCCCAAAGGTGAAATAATAAAGCTTAAGGCTTGATTAGTTGTAAAGGTATTTTTGGAAAGAGAAGTTATAAATAGACTTTGATGAGGTATTTGCATTGTTTGCTAGAATTGAAACCATAAGTCTAGTTGTTGGTATTGTGAATAACAACAATTGGATATATATCAAATGAATGTGAAGTCCGCATTTTTGAATGGTCCGCTTGAAGAAGAAGTGTATCTAGAACAAACTTCTGGTTTTGTTGTGAAAAACCAAGATGGAAGGTTCTACAAGTTGAGAAAAACGCTATACGGATTGAAACAAGCTCCAAAAGCTTGGAACAAAAGGATAAATGGTTTCTTAATTGAGGTTGGCTTCAAAAAACGTGTGTTTGAACATGAAATTTATGTGAAGACGAATTCAAATGAAGGGATGATAATTCTTTGTCTAAACGTAGACGGTTTATTTGTTGAAAATGAATTACAAGTGTGAGTGGTATGAGGAAGTCCCACATCAGTTAAAAATATGGAGACTATATCATATATAAGTGGGAGAACCCACACACCTGTCACCTTAAGGTTTTGAGTAAGTATGTGGTGTGTCTCTCACAAAGGTGTGTTGTTCAATAGAAAAGTTCCCAAAGTTAAAAAAATGATCCTCGTTTGACCCCCCGAATTGCGTTAACAAATGGTATTATGATCCTTTGGTTCAAGTGAAGGGACTGACTTGTATCAAAATGTCCATAGAAGGTGTCCCGTTGAAAAGTGTCAACGACGGTATACGTGTATGTGGATAAAAGATCTTCCACTTTAGGGGGAGAACTGTGGATAGACTCACACTTGAGGGGGAGTATTGAAAAAGTATTACAAGTGTGACTAGTGCAGGGAAGTCTACATTGGTTAAAAATATGGAGATTGGAGCATTTATAAGTGATAGAACTCACACACCTATCACCTTAAGGTTATAGGGGAGTATGTGGTGTGTCTCTCACAAAGGTATGTTTCTCAAAGGAAAGTCCCCAAAGTTAAAAAATACTCCTCGTTTAACCCCTTGAATTACGCCAACATTATTGATCACGGGAATCAACGAGAAGAGTATTTCTAAGTTCAAGAGTGATCTTATGAAATAATTCGAGATGAGCTACCTTGGTATCATGACATACTTCCTTGGAATAGAGTTCCATAAGTCCAAAAGGGGATAGCTTATGCATGAAAGGAGATATGCTCTTGAGATATTGAAGAAGTGTGAAATGGAGCATTGTAATGTTGTCATTACACATGCTAAACCAAGGTTGCAGCTGTCAAAGAATGAATAGGAGCAAGACGTAAACCCAACTCAATATAGAAGGTTGATTAGATTATTACGTTACTTGTGCAATACGCGACCAAATTTGGCATTTAGTATCAGTATTGTGAGTAAATTCATAGAGAGACCGAAGGTGTTTCACTTGGCAGCAGTCAAGAGAATCCTCAGATACGTCAAAAGGGTCTATTAGTTACGAAATTCTCTTTCCTGCAGCGGATACAGGAAGAAAATGCAATTTACTTGATTTTATCGATTCCAATTTGTGTGAAAATAAAGATGATCGAATGTCTATGCTGGATACATCTTTATGTTCGGTGGAACACCAATCTCATGGTGTTCGACGAAGGATCCAGTAGTTGCACTCTCGTCTTGTGAGTCCGAGCATATTGTCGCTTTGTTATGTGTGTGCCAAGTCATGTGGCTAATGAATCTATTGAAGGAGATGGGCAGCAATGAGGGCGGGGCTGTTATGCTCTTGGTTGACAATATTTTTGCTATTAGTCTTGCTAAGAACTCAATTGCACATGGGAGGAGCAAACACATTGAAATGAGGTTTCACTACTTGAAGGAGCTTGTTAGTGAAGTAAAGTTAAGATTGAGATATTGTAGAAGTGAAGACCAAGTTGGTGATTTGCTGATTAAGGGAGTCACTAATGATGTGTTCAAAAGGTTGAAGACGAGCATGAGCATGAGCATGAAAGACTTAGAGCACTTGAATTAATGTGGTGTGTTAAGTGAAAACTAAGTAATTCAAGTGTTGTAATTGGTTAACACGGAGGTGTAATCAGTTACATCTTGTTGAAAAGCGCTTTTGGAAAGGGAAAAGCACTTTTGGAGTTGACGTAACTGGTAACGCATTCGCAGTAATTGATTACACATAATGACATTTTTCTATTTTGTATCAACCGTAACCGGTTACATGCGCGTTTTTTTGTTGCTTTTGTATGCTTTTGAATTGTGTGTTTTGTGTCCCAATCACTTTGTAATATTTGTATAAATGTCTTTGAGGCATTCTCATCAATTGTAGTGAAAAATATCATTCCACCATTAATTCTCTCTCTCTCTCTCTCTCTCTCTCTCTCTCTCTCTCTCTCTCTCATTCTTTTCTCCCTCACTATCTCTTTCTCCACATACTTCATTGTTTATCAATTGTGTGATTGAATGTTCCATCACGAGAAGTAATTTTGACATGCTTGGTTTCTCTCTAGTAAAATTTATTATGTTTTTTAGAACTTAAAGTTATGATTTGAAGTTTTTAAATTTAAATGTAAATCTTATGCTGAAATTCATAATTCAACTTATTTTTAAAATTCTTTATCTAAACATATATCACATTAATTTCAATCCATTTTAAACCAGAATAGTTTTTACATAACCATTTCATTCAAAATCTATTTTCTTCACCGCTCAACCAAACACACACTTATCAAATTAATTACTCCCATTATGCAGAAGAGAGATAAAGAAATAATAAAGTGTGCGAGCGACATGGAAATGTTGGAATGTAGAACAAAAAGAGAAGGCGTGGCAACAGTGCAAGGCCAAACAAGACACGGGGCACATATGTATGTACTGTCTTTAGTTTGGCCACCTCCAACCAGGCATCAGAAAACGGTAATAACCCTATTGCCAGTCTCCTCTGACACATGACACAGTGTCTGATGAAGCCAAGACACTATTTGGTCTACATCCATTGTTCCTCATATCACTAAAATAAAATACACTCTTCCTTTCACCATTACCTATATAACTCCATACTCACTCAGTCCCTACTCATCTTTGCTTTTGTCTCATTCTTTGTCTAATCTCAATGACTTCAATCCCTATCCGAATCACACACAACATCACGTTTTACACCTACACTTTCATGTTTTGTTTGTTTTGTATCATGGATCATTGGATCTCACATTATATTATGCATGTGTCTGTGTTTCTTTCTTTTTTGAATAAAAGATGTAGCAGCATTAGTTTGGTGCCAAAACCTTGAGTATATGTGTATCAGAAGCTGTCTGCCATTAGATTGAACGATAATTAAGAATTAGCATAACAAAGTGAGAAGATGGAAATACAATTCTCATACAACCAAGCTAGTCAGATTTTTCTGTGCCATGACAATCAATAAGGCAAGAAAATGCATAGGGACAGTTGGCAGCAACTTGCATATGTTTTCTACTGTGAAAGGTTGATTGGTTCTTTTCCCATTTCTCGTTAAATTGGCATGTGAGAACACGTTTTATGATTGACTATGTATTTTTAAGAATCAATAATATAGTGTATCAATCCTTATTAATTGTATATATGTTATAAATTTGGAAGAAAAGGTGATAAAAACTGCAAAAGATAACTACTTTTATATGCACCTATTTTTTTTTCATTTTATGATACAATATTGAGACACTAATTTTTGTTGTTGATTTAACAAAAAATTTAGTTGTTATTATTTATAAATTAGAAATGTTTTTTTTTTTACACTAGTTTGTAGGATAAGTTATATCATAATCTAAGTATTACTTCAACTTCTATGTCTCTTCTTAACCATCAAGTCACTTTACCATTCCTATACACGTACCAGTATTTGGATAAGAATAAAAAATTGATGATGTGTTGCTGAAGTCTATTGTGGAAAACTTTGATACATTAGTGAAGTAGTGAGAGTCTCCGGTAAGTAGAGAGCGAGTGTATTGGTAAGGTAATCTTTTTTAATTAGGATGGTAAACAGGCATGCCCGCTCCGTTTAGGTTTGCTCTGCAAAAGAACGAGGCATGACGAGATGGACATAGTTGAGGGTGCGAGCCTAAAATCTTACCCCACCCCACACAAAAGTATGAACGGGACGGATATAGTTGAGGGTGCGAGCCTAAAATCTTATACCTCCCCGTACAAAAGTGCGGGCGGGACGGAGATTGCGCCCGCGGGCACTACACCTTTTAAGTCTTCAAAAACATAAAATTGTGTTAATTCACAGGCCCGCAAAAAAATGGGACGGGGCAGAATCGTCACATTAAAGGGTGATGGTCTAAATTTTTGATCTGCCCCGCACTAAAGTGCGGGCAAAACGGGCATGCCCAACGAGTCGAGCCCGTTTTGCCACCCCTACTTTTAACGTTTAAGTCAGCGAAATGACAAATGTGTAATTTAACAAGAATATAATTGTTCTGGACCCGTGCGACGCTAAGAAGCGGTCCAATTCATGTCCACCTCTGAGACGGTCCAATGACCTAGGCCCAATCACGCACGGGCGAAGAAGACATTCTCCCCGCGCCCGACACGCTATCTAACCGGCCAGATCAGCTCCCGCGTCCCTAGGCGTTCGTTCAGCTCCCCAGATCTCACCTCGTGTCGACCAGAATCGCCCTTCTACTCGCCTAACGACTAGTGTCGAGCAGTCCCCCAGAATTCTTAGGTCTACTACTCCTATAATTCTGACAGTTACGTGTTTTGGGCCTAAACTCATGGCTTAGCCCAAAAACTCGGACCGTTGGCCACGCGCTGGGGGAATTATATAAACCCTCTCCCTTGAGAGGGCCAGGTAACACATTTCTCATAACCCTAAACACTTACACGTATTTGTGACCGTACTGACTTGATAGTCGGAGTACCTTGCATGTACACCCTCCTATCCTCTTCCTCGACACCGTGCAAGACCTTCGTGGCCCTTTCTGGTTCCGACCCCGAGGTCGAAACAATAATAATCCGTACTTTGGTGCATTACAAAACCACACTTATATATGGTCAACCGTAAGAACCGCCTCTAGTGAATACGGTGCCAAATATGGGGATTTTGGGATCGACTCCAACTACTAAGATGATTGTGTTGCATGGCTTCAATGCACATTTCCTTTGTGAGAGTATACATGTTTGTCAGGCCGTCTGACTGGTGTGGAACAATTAATATTCATCTTATAACCATTTTATACTTCATTTATTCTAGAGATGAATAATTAATTAATATTCATCTTATAACCAATTTACATACTTAAATCTAGACGTCGATAGGTGGAAAAAATAATCATTTCGTTCTCACAATCATTCCATTCCACCACAGTTCTATAGGTTGTCTTAGACAAACCTTCTATTTTCTTTGCTCACCGCGGTCATGACTAAATCTCACTTGTCTCTATATCGTTGTCTCATTGGGTTTGTATCATCATCATGTTGTATTGTTGTCTCTGGCATCTCGACGTCATGAGCAAAATTCATTATTGTGTCCATAGTTATATAAATTTGTAATTCGCTTCGATACATAGTATGAATTCGGATGAATAGTTCACAACATTCAAATCGGTATATTAGGTTCGTGGTATGTTAAAATATAATAATTGATTGGCTATCATTAAAAAAAATTGTTTGATTAGAATGAGATAAAAATGGATAGAATTTGGGGGTGTTTGTTTTATCTTTAAAAAATGGATTTTTTTTTGTATTTTAAAAAATATATTTAATGAAATTGGTTTCAAAATATTACATGTTCTTTTATATTCGTTTTTTCCTAAATCGAAAGACTAATTTTGAAATCCTATATCATGAATATATATTATTGAAGATCAAAATATAGTCGAAACCGCAATTTTTTTCAAAAAGTTGTATTTTAAAAATTATTTTTATGAAAAGCTATTTGAAATAGCTTCAAAATTAAGTGATTTTTTGAAAATTTAATATCCAAAAATATTTTCATTAAAATGATGAAATATCTAAAATAACATTTTAAGAATAACTATTTAAACGAAAATTTCATTTAAAACTTTTATGAAATTTTTTTTACACAAAATTATATTACATTATAAAAATCATTTAAAAAAAACCAAGACAATTTTAATGCAAACAATAAATGATTTAAAAATTTTAATACAAACATTAAAACTTAACTTTTTCTAAAGAATAATTAACATCTCAAATTTCCTTTTTACAATAACTTTTAAGAGAATAACTTCATAATCCCTAATAGACTATTTTATTAACGTTGTTTTAAAAAAGACTAAATTACAGTTTTGGTCTCCCTATTTTGGCCAACTCATGAAATCAGTTTCCCTATTTATTTTTTAAACAGTTTTGATCCCCATGTCCATTTTTCATTCAAAAAACTATGTTGTGTACTATTTTTTAGATACATAGCATATGTTTATTGACTTAGAATAAGAAATATTAATTATTGACGATATTTTCTTCCTATAATCGTCTTCTCTGATCGTCGTCTTTTTCTCCCAGCTTGTTCGTTCATCTCTTTCATTCTCCAAAAAACGCTCTCTACGTTCTCTCTCGTTTAAAAAGTATCCCATGAATACAAAAAACTGAAAAATCAACATTTTTTGGACGAAAAATGGACATGGAGAACCAAAACTGTTTAAAAAATAAATAGGGGGACTGATTTCGTGAATTGACAAAAATAGGAGGACTAAAACTGTAATTTAGCCTTTAAAAAATTAGTTATAAATAGTTAATGTATATTACTTGTACTGGTAAAAAAAGTATAATATGTGATATTTTAATAAGGGAAGGAGATACTCATATGCCTTAGTAGGTTTATAATAATTTAAGGGGATTAAGACTTGTCTGCAGTGTTAAGAAGTCCTGTATGGTGGTGTTTTGATGTTTACAGTGGTTTTTAGATGATCTGTTTTGATATTAGCGTAATGCTTAAGTATGAGATGTAAGTTATGATCTCCCTTTCTACTGTTAGGGGAGAAGTATTTATAGGGACTCAGAGACCTATGGTTTAGGAAACCCTTAGAGGCAATAATTGTTCCCCCTTAACTAGGGAAGACTGTTGACTACCTATTTTCTAAGGAGTCATGGTATGATCCTTTCTTATATTAATTCTAAATTGACTAAAGTGAGGGTAACTGTATTATCCACATCCTTTTTCTCGGAGGCGAGCCCTCATATTCTATGAAGGTGTCTCCCGCGTGACGTTATGTTAAACGAGGACCCTGGAGTCTCCCCTGTTTGGGACTATCACAAATATAACACCACACAACCCTTCAAGCACGAAGGCTTATAAAGGGAGAAGTCTTTTAAGACACATTTTAGGTTCCACCCAATGGTATGGGGAGCGACCCTTTTGAACGGAAAGCAAGTCCTTCAGCTTGGGGTGAGCCCCTCAACTAAAGGAAACCTTTTTAATGGGAGGCAAGTCCCTCAACTTATGGATAGTCCATAAACTCAAGGAAACCTTTTTATGAAAGGCGAGTTCCCCCTCCCCCCTCTTAGGGTGAGTCCCTCAACTGAAGGCAATATTTTTAATGTGAGGTGAGTACCTTCTTTTATTTGCCTAAGCCACCAAATTAGGGGATGAGTCACCCCCCTTTCCAGATGTCTCCTAATTAACCAAAATGTCAGTGGGAAATGTCAATCAATCATTCAGACAATCATGCTTACTTCTATTTAATACAAGTAATAATGGCTTATTTGTTGAGAACTTAAACGCTAGTTTCCCGTGTCTGAAGCGTGTCGAGCGTTTCAAAAATAATTTATTGAATTATTAAAATATGTTGGATGAATTGGATCGTATATAAATGGATGAATTTAGTCCAATCTATTGACTTATTTTTTATGTAGTGGATGGATTGGATAAAATATCTTAGTGGATTGATTTGATGAATTTTGTCTAGATGGATTCAATTGATACCCCTATTTAAATATTGATAAATCCATTATTCCAAATAAGAATCTACAATCTAACTATAACAAATCAATTACATGTTTTGCCTAAATTGTCCTTTCTATTCAAAATTATTACAGTACTAAAAGGGCTTTTAAGTAGACAACAAGTTATCCTACAAGTGTTATTTGTTTATTGGCCTAGTTGATCAACTTTTCCTCCCAACACACACATTCTCTTTTAATTAAAATTTTAAATTTCTATCACATTTCTTTTTCCACACTTTCTTACTTTCATTTTAATTTTTTCTCTATTTATTAATTATCACTAAAAATATTAATAATTCATTTTTTTGATTTTAATAAAATAAAAAATATTTATCTCATGAGTAACTATCAATACAATATGTATTTTATTTTAATCAATCATTATCTTAATTTGAGAGACAAAATTCTTATTTCTAAATTTTTTTTCTTTCTCCATCTCATGATTCATTTGTTTTATTATTTTTGTATGATTATGTAATATAATTAAATTTATATGATTATTGTTCATTTTACAATTAAGTAAATCATTTCTAACTTTACATTTGTATTTAAATATATTGTATATCGTATCGAATAATTTTTTATTTCACGGGTAATTATCAACATAATATTTATTTTATTTTAACAACAATTATTTTTATTTCAGAGACAATTTTTATTTTCAAATGTTAGAATTTCATTTTTTCTCTCCATATTATGGGTCATTTTTTATATGGTTATTTAATACAATTGAGTTTATAATATTTTTATTCATTTATAATTAAAATCACTCATTTTAAATTTACACATGTCTAAATATATTTTATATCATATCTAGGGATGCAAATAGGCTAGGCTAGGCTTTAAAAGGCCTGAGTCTAGCCTACGATAAACTTAAAAGGCCTAAGCATGGCTTATGGCCTATCATAGGCTAATTTTTTTGCTGTGGTCTGACCTTTTTAAAAGTCTGACCTAACCTGAAAGGCTATTTAAAAGCCTGTATCTCATTAAAGTTTTCAATTAATTCATATTACTTAAGAAGTTTTATAGGTCGGCCAATATATATATATATATATATATATATATATATATATATATATATATATATATATATATATATATATATATATATATATAAGCCGATCTATTTAGCCTTTGTTCTAATATATATGCATATATGGGCCAACCTATTTAGCATATCTCTAATATATATGACAATATAGGCCGACCTATAAGACTAGGCTTTTTTAATAGCCTAAGTCTGACCTATTTAATAAAATAGGCTTTTAAAAAAGTCTAAGTCTGTCCTCTTTATTAAATAAGTTTGGCCTGATCTGACCTTAAGTAGGATAGGCTATAGGCCAACCTAGCCTATTCCCACCCCTAATCATATCTAATAAATTTACCCGTACATAGGACGGATATCTTCTTAGTAATACTTTAAAATGAAAAATGAAATGAAAAGAAAAATTATAGAAGCCAACTTACATAACATGTTTTATTGAATGCAAACGCTTTATTGAATCCTAATTTTCACATATCAACCAATTACACAAATTAGACCTTATATTTAGAAAATTTCTTTACCCACCTCTTATCCTTCTTGGTCACCTCTGGCGAATTTACGAAAATACCCCTTGTTTCGGAAGTTCATTTCCAAAAACGTACTTTTATTGGAAAAAAAGGTGTTTTCGGAAATGAATCTCCGAAAAGTTGAATATTTTAATGAAAAATATTGATTTCGGAGATGCATCTCCGAAATAAGGTTAATTTTCAGAAAATTGGTGAATTCGGAAGTTCATCTCCGAATTCACCCCCCTTAGAGAAATTCGGAAATGAACTTCCGAAATAAGATCTGGACAGAAGAAAAATAACAAACAAGAACGATTCGCTTTATTTAATCGGATGAAGATTACATCGATCACATTACATAAGATTAAAGTTACATGTTGTTAAACACGGGTAGGTGCGGATGAGTCAACATTTTGATAACGTCGGCCCCCGATCTTTGAAGTTTCGCGTCCAATTCGATCGGACCCTTCGAAGAAAATCGATCGAACATTGTCCACATAACCGCTAAATCTTCGTCGTTCTTGATCTCAAAAGGTGTGAATTCAATGCCTCCCTCGTCGTTAAGCGATGGCGAGCGGTACTCGAGCTTGACAACCTTTCGATTTTCGGGATATTGCAATAGCGTGTGGAGCAACGTTATCAACTCCGCAAACGGTGTGTCGCGCGAGAAGCGAAATTGGAACGGCATCGGGTAGCCGGTGGTGAAGTAGACGAATGCTAGGTGGGGGTAGGTTTGTGTCATTTGTGTTTTGTGGTGTGAAGAGGATGAAGAAGAGTGTGTTGTATTTATAGACTTATTGGAGCAATGATGGCCCAACAAACCTTATCCTGCCTCAGTGGACTTTTCGGAAATAAACTTCCGAAAATAGGAGGCAGACTAGCATATTTCGGAAGTTCATTTCCGAATTATGCATAAAACAGAACTAAATTTTGCATTTTGTTGATTGGTTAGTGTTTTGTGTAAAAAATACAAAAGGAATTCAAAATACACATAAATTAGCCAATGATGACATAAAACATAATTATATTATATATGTATTGAATCGGTCCGATTTTACATGATAATCAACAATACATACAAAAATGGTCATTACAAATAAAAAACGATCCGGAACAAACTAAAATTCACCGAACCAATCGGTGGATCCTAAGTCCAAAATAGGTACGTTCTTCGACCGCTCTCTATTTTGCTCGCGCTCTTGGCTCATCATTTCTTCAAACTCCGCCATTCTTGAAACGAACGGATCCGGCCAAGTCTCCGCCTCATTTGAACGATGTGCCGTCCATTGACAAGAAGTAGCCGGTATAGGACACCCCGGTTTCAAAAACACTTGGACGAAGTGCCGCGATCGTAGATACCCGATGCATATGATGCGGCTCGATGCGTCCAACGGCGGTCGACTATGAAGTGGAAAGAAAGTCTCACTTAGTCCAAACCTCGTCAAATCGACGCACACCATATCGTATGCACTTGCTATTAGATGACCCATTTCGGGGAATGACATCCATTTCGAAACCGGAGCGATACCGGTAAGTGATGGAACAAGTGCATCATGAATTTTCGCAAACTTTTCTTGATTTTCATATAGTCGGCCGTAGATGTCCCGATACGAAGTCAATTCCGCAATGAGTTCCCGTCGGACTAAAGTGTGATTATTTTCCCCTTTACCGAGCAAACCCGCAACGGCCCGATATCCACAATTGTCGTCGCCTCCAACATCAACGATGTTTTCGATATATTTGTGCATAAAAAGTGGCATCTCATCAATGTAGACAATCGGTGATTTTTTGATCGGCGGTGTGCGAGGTGGCTTCGAAATATGGGATCCTTTGTTACCACTACACTTGGACTTCGGTGTCGGTGAATCCGGGAATGATGCATCAACATGTTCAAAGTAGGAAGGAGATCGTTTTGTTGATGTGTCTTCTTGTGTAACTTTGGACTTTTTCGGCGCACCTTTCGTTTTAACCGGTTTAGATGGCGGTTTCAAATCGGTGGTCTCCGGAAATGCAATTTTTTGCAATTGTTCTTTTATGTGCATTTTCGTGGTGTCATCCGCTTTAGCAAACTTCTCCATTATCACTTCCAACTCGTCGGAGATGGTGATTTTGGAGTCATTTTCTTTCGGCGGGTCAAAATCATCAAAACGAAGTTTCTTCCAATGGTCGGCTACCTCATCCATGCGTATTGGTGAATTCAACTTCTTCTTTTTTGAAAGTATACAAGCACATGGAAGGCCGTATGTATTTCTAATGGTGCACCCACATAAAGAACTATCCGGCCCCGTGGTCTCCGACCGCTTCGCTTCATGAAACAAAAAATTCAAACCCGTTCGGGATATGTTGTAAATCAATTGGGAGAATAAAATTTGGCCCTTATACCAGTGTTCCATAACCGTCTTGCTCCGACCGAACGATGTTTGAATTTCATTGTGTTGATTTTCAAGCATTTGGTTCACGGTGTCCCATCCCCGACACAAATCTCCCTTGCTATCACCCAACCACCTCTTGAAGACCGCATGTGCGGATTCAACTCGGTTAGTCGTGGTGCAACCAAGATGTCTAACTCGATTTGTCCAAGCGCACACGACTTTTTCTCTTACTTTGTCAAGAATGGTGGATTTGACGTAATGACAAAAAGTCTTAATGGAACCACACAAAGACCTAAAGTGTACCAATTTCTCGGTATACACCTCTTCGGAGTATGCATCTAAAATTTCCCTCCATGCCGCCATTATCCTCTCAACCACAACACCAGCTTTGATAACTTTACCGTTTTCATCCGGCCTATCTTTTGTCCCAACCGCGGGTTTCAACTTACTTCTCACGTTGCAAGTTATGTGATACCGACAAAGTAACGCGGTCGATGTCGGGAAGACGGTATCAACCGCATTCATCAAAGCATTGTCCCGGTCGGTCACAATGACTTTAGGCATAACATTTTGATCAACCAACAAAGACTTGCATATTCCCAAAGCCCATGTAAAGTTTTCTTCTTTTTCACACTCCAAAAAAGCAAACCCGACCGAATAAGTCTTGTCCGTCAAGGTCACACCGACGATCTCTAGAAGAGGAAGCCTATACTTGTTTGTCTTGTATGACAAGAACGGTTGGAAATGTGTTGAACAATTTGATACTTTCGGGATGAGTCCAAAAAATATCACGCACCGTAACTTTGTCCTCGGACGTTCGGAAGCTTGACACATATTTGTTATCGCCTAATAGTTTCAAAAGTTGTTGCATTTCCGACCGAGGGCCCATTTTCAAAACTTTGAGATTGTGTCGTTCATTGTAAACTTGCTTGATATTTGAAACGCTATCCGGTTTTTTACGCTTCAAATCGGCAAGAATGTTGCGAGACGCCACTTTGACTATCGTTAAATCCGAAATCACATTCTTCTCTTCGCGGGACAAAAGACACGCCATTGGATGTCCGTGTAACTTGGAATCCAAGGCATGATTATGAATTCCACAAATCACGGTTAGATGCCACAAATCATCAACCCTCCGAGTTGCCCGCAACTTAAACGGACACCCGCACTTTCTCGATCCCGTGTCTTCGTGTTTTAGCACCCGATTTGATTGTGCATAACTCCCACCCCGTTCGCAAATCAAAACAACGAAAGCTTTCCGCCTACTATTTCCATTGTCGGACCGTAAAATTACAATTCCGAATCCAACTTTACTAGCTTCGTTCTGAACCCAATCAATCAAATGCTCGCGACTACCGAAGCTCCGATCATTGGTAAATTGTTGCCGAACATCAATCGCATTGATCATAGCTCGATCGTCGATAACCGAATTGTTTTTAACGTTGACAACTTCCGGAACTACTGCGTCATCGTCTTGCACAATGTTGTCCGGATGCACCATACCTAACATATGCAAAAATTAGCAAAATTGGCCAAAACTGTTTTTTTTGAACTGCCAGGGCATATTTCGGAAGTTCATTTTTGAAATTTGTTAGGTAATATATTTCGGAAATGAACTTCCGAACCATCGCAGGTTTCAGCATAAATTTGTTGAATCAATGTAGTGAAATAGGGGATGAAATGAGAGATGTTTACCTCAAATTGTAGCTTCCTATGCTCCCTTTAACGTGATCAACGGTTTGAAACTTGATTTTGAGACGAAAAATGGATGGAGATTGATTGCGTTTTGGAGAGGGTTTGGAGAAGTTTTGGAGAAAAAATGATGAAATAGTGAAGGAGGGAAAATTGTATATGCAGGAATATTTTCGGATATGAACTTCCGAAATATTCACGGTTTTGAATTTTTTTGACTTCGAAAATGCATCTCCGAAAACACCACTTTTTTGGTGTTTTCGGAGATTCATTTCCGAAAAGTATGAAAATTCAAAAAAAAAATTAACTTCGGAGATGCATCTCCGAAGCAGGGGTAATTGGGGATTTCACTGGGGGTGACCCCCATAGGGAGATGGGTAAAGAAAAATTCTATATTTATGAGAGTTCTCTCTAACCAACTTACACAAAAATAGTACTTTTGGTGGTTATAACAAAAAATAACTAACCACTACTTATAACTATCACCTTAACTAATTACAATAATAATAATCAATAAACTCTTTAACAAATAGACTTAAATTGTTTAACAGTTTTTACCATGTGTTATATGTGCAACAGCTTTGCATTAGAATGGAATAAATAGAACAAAACTAGATGTAACAAAGTTGAACTCATCATTGCCCTGCATGCTCCTGATTTTATATATTGCATCAAGTTTAAGCTCATATTGTATTTAAGGGACAAATGATAAATATTTTTTTATTAAAATATTATTTATTATGTAAAAACTAGATTAATTTGTATGTAAAAACCATTTCACACTAAGAAAATATGGTGCTTATAAAAAGAAAAAAAAAATAAGGGTTAATGAACTTTTTCGTCCCTTTAAATATTTCAAATTTCGTTTTTAGTCCCTCCAAAATTTTTCTTCAAGAAATCGTCCCTTCAAAATTTTTCTTCAAGAAATCGTCCCTTCAAAATTTTTCTTCTGAAATATTGGTCCCTAACGTCAAATTTCGTAGCTAATCGGTGGCTAAAGTCGTAGCTAATCTCTAGCAAATTTGATGTTAGGGACCAATAGTTTAGACGAAAAATTTTGAAGGGACGATTTCTTAAAGAAAATTTTTGGAGGGACTAAAAACAAAATCTGCAATATTTAGAGGACCAAAAAATTCATTAACCCAAAATATAATTAATATCATGTCATTTTAAAAACAGTTACATTAGTTGAACATTTTCAAACATACAGTCAAAATAAACAAAACTAAATCATATTAGAAAAATTATATATCTATGGTTTGGGATTTATGAACCATAAACATCCATGAGTTAACATCCAAATACAATACAGTTTTGAGCATTAAGAAACATGATTAGAAAAATGACAACCTTAAAGAAAAACATTGAAATGGAAAACATAACGAGATTGAATTGAAGCCATTTTGAAACTATGGTTATAAGTAGGGGTGATCGTATCCGAACCAATCCAAAAGGAAAACCGCAAACCGAACCAATCCAAATCGAAAACCGCAAAAACCGTGTTTGGTTTGGATGGTTTTGGATGATTTTTTGGCCAAACCGCACGGTTCGGTTTGGTTTGCGGTTTTCATTTCACAAAACTGAACCAAACCGAACCGAACCGCATATTTAACTAAAATTTTGAATTTCTATAATTAATTTATTATATTTCCAATCCAATTGCAATATTGTACACTCACGTCACGTGACTCACTATTCCTTCATTCTTCCTTCCTATTCAACATTTCAACTTCATTCTCTGATTTCTCTCTCACTCATTCTAGAGAAGCATTTGGTGTATACGTAGTACTGATAATATTTAGTCCTGAAGTTGTAATGTTGTATTAATATTTAGAACTGAAGTTATCTGATACTTGTATATGTAGTATGTAGTTTATTAGTATGAAAAACTGTATATAGTATGTAGTATGAATAACTAAAGTTATATTAGTAATTTAGTATGTAGTATATGTAAAATATATAGTATGCTACTGTAAAATACATGATACACTTATATGGTAGTAAATTATGTGTAAAATACATGTATGGAAGAATGAATTATTTTGGTGTAATTAGTATGAAAAACTTCTTTTTAATGTTATTTTCTTTTTTTTATTTTAGTACATTTTTATTTTAGTACATTTTTATTTTATGGTGTAAACCATAGCCCACCGAACCAATCCTAACCGCATTGGTTTGGTTTGGTTTGGTTTGGATGACTTTTTAAAAATTAACCGAACCAAACCGAACCGCATGCATTTTTATCTCGCGGTTAGGATGACTTTTATGCTCAAAACCGAATCAAACCGTACCGCGAACACCCCTAGTTATAAGAGAATATATATGCAAATGACATTACTACATAGGGGAGATATTTAAATTTCTTTGTTCCTCCTGCCATGCAAATGACATAACTACATATTGGAAATATTTGAATACTACAAAAATATTTAATTGTTGACAGCAAAAACCAAAATTTGCTTGAAACAACACTGAAGTAGAACTCTAATTAAATCACTATGCATTTCCCCACCTTGGATTTTCACATTCCAGTTCCATTTCTTAGCCAATACCTCCACTTTGCACTCATTACCTGTAGTGACCACGAAACCTGCTCCTACCTGCCAATATAGGCAATGCCACAACACTCCAATAAAAATTCTAAATTTGTAATAATGCATAATGAATCATTTAATTCTAGTATAGGCTATGTCACAACATTCCAAACAAATTGACATCTTGAGAAACAAAGAAAAAATTACTTGGCAATCAGGATTTGTAGGATACCCCTAAACATGGCCTTCAAACTCCATAAGCATGAATGAGTCAAAACCTACATATCATATAAGGTAATGCATAACCATTAAAATCAAGAGAAAAACAAACCATACTCATAATGTTAAATTATCTTCATTAAAGCATGTAAATTAGGTCCTCTCGAAATGATGAACAGATCACAGACTGTTACATAGAAGAAGTAATAATAGAGTATAGAACACCCAAGCCACATACATGTGGTGGTGGTGGAAACTTAGAAAAAAAAAAGATTTTTCAAACCTTACAACGCCTCTTTTGAGAAAGATGATGGTTGATATTATCCAACCTTTATTATTTTGTTAAATATTGGTCTTCTGTAAGGTTCTTCATCCCATCATTCCTCAATTAACCTATATAAAGAAAGAAAATTCTATGAATGATGAAAACATATTCCTTTAACCAATTCGACAATTCTATGTTTTGAAACATAACTTTCAATCAAATATGTTGCCAATAAAATATATTTAAGCTACTTACTCTTTTAATATTACACATATGCTTTAGGAACTTCATTTTCTAGCTTTCTATAAAATGGTGGACAATCTTCTTCAATCATCTAGAGTAACAAAAAAATCATGTTCTGGTCAATATTTTTCCAGTATCTCCATGAATAACAACAACCTATTCTATATATCTACATTTAAAATGGGCTCTAAACTATCCATAAACAAAACTATCCTAACACAAACAGTATAAGTAAAAGGCTTCATTTGAATAAATTTTTTCTTTCAATACATAAACTTTATAGCTTGAAAAATATGGATTTGATTATATGTTAAGATGAAAGATTAAGCATGTAATTGATTACAACTCTAAATTCTTAGCAGCTTGTTCTTGAATGCAAAAATGATTGCTCCTGCATGTTCAATTGCATTACCAGAGAAGGATTCGTCAGCATCGTACTCGAGCTTTCCTTCGTCGACATCACTACACCAGAAAATCAATAGACCAATAAGAAAAAAATGAATGCACAACACATACCAAGATAAAAGGTCATCAACAAATGGTAATTAACAAATTCAAGCAACTATTTCAAGTCACTTCTTTGATGAAACCACGCATTCAATAAAATCCATTAACATATAATGAATCTACTAAACTTGTGCTAAATGTAGTTAAACTAACTGAACCAATTGAATCATGATTTAGAAGTTTCATTGGTTCAATCTTCTGTGATGTTTTTAAACATTTATCTAAGGATGGTGAAAAGAAAGAAAGACACAAAATCAAAAACAACAAACATACAAAGTATGTTTCAGAACCTGTAAAGAAAAAACCTTTATTGAACCTAACTAACAAAACAACATCAACAAATACATCGATTGAGAGTAAGAACCCTTTCACTACTGCCCTCAAACATGTGAATGAGTTTATTTAGAAACAGATATAATTGTAGTAAAACCTAATACATAATACTCCCTCCGTCCCACAATGAGTGACCCATTGGAATAAAATGATGTCCCAAAATAAATGACTCATTTCAATTTTCAATACATTTTTTCCAATTCTACCCTCTAATTATTAAAAAGTTCACCATTCCCAATAAATGATAAGGGTACTATGGTAAAAACAATATTATCTCTCTTACTTTTTTACACTTTTCTTAATCGGTGTGAAATGATATGATGGGTCGTTCATTGTGGGACAAAGGGAGTAGTAATTAGGATTAGAATGATTCAAAACATTCATGAATACATTAATCGACTGAAATAACATGATGACTTTCCAATTGAATCGAAGTCCGACTGAGGTGAACATCTTTGTCGGAGGTCGGTATGGCAGAGGGAGGATCAAAATCAAAGACATGTGTGGTGTCTTTGAAGGACCCGTGATAGAGTAGGGTTATGCGTATGACAGAGGGCGGTCGACATGAGGCGTGGAGGTATGCGTTTGTGAAGGGTTATAGTTGCTCATGAAGATTATTTATCAAAAATTGGTTGGAATACACAATGGATTGATAATTATGATACCAGTAGTAAATTAGTAGCATTGACATTGACAGAACATGAGATAATGTGCTATCAGAACCTTGAAGAATGCAAAGAATCGTGTAATTAATAATTAGGAATTGTTTTGTAATTAATAAGATTTCTATGAAATGAAATGACAATAAGACTTAAGAAGAAAGATAAAATGTGTTTAAATGTTTTAGGCTTCTCCCAACAGTTATGTTTGAATTCCCAATTGATATCAATAATTTTACATCTCTCAATGTGAGATTGAATTGTCATGTAAAATGTATCTAATCATCATGAGTAATTGAGAATTAATAAAATAATTAATAAAATAATTAATTAAATATTAAAAACAATTAAAGATAATTATAGAAACATTTCTTCAAATAGCAATTATATAAATAATAAAGACTCTAAAAAGTTGACACGTGGCAAACTTGCCAAAGTATTCATCTAGTTTTATTATATTCTACTAGCGTTCAAACGGGCACTCCCGTGCCCATTTGTTCGCTTTTTTAATGTGCACACCGTTAAAACACAAACGTATTTTTTTTTTATTTTGATTTTAATTTAAAATATTTATTAAATAAATTTTAAGATAGAAATTAAAAATAAAATACATGAATTGTACTAAATAAATAGGTATTAAAGAGGAGTTAATTACATGCATATATTTTTAATTATCAAATGTGTTTTAAACTAAGATATATTCGTCTAAACTCACTTAATTATATGTCCGCTTTTTTTATTTCACACATTTGTATGCATTTTATTATTTTTTGGCATATGTTTCTTTAGTAAAATTTATTATTTGAACATAGTTATTAAAAATAAAAATAAGATGATAATATTCACTTTCAACATATCTTAACTTCTAATCCATTTCTCCTCTCTCTCTCTCTCTCTCTCTCTCTCTCTCTCTCTCTCTCTCTCTCTCTCTCTCTCTCTCTCTCTCTCTCTCTCTCTCTCTCTCTCTCTCTCTCTCTCTCTCTCTCTCTCTCTCTCTCTCTCTCTCTCTCTCTCTCTCCTCATTACTACAAAAGATACACTCTCTCTACGAAAAATATTCTCTCTTTACTAGAAATATAATTATATCTTTTTTCCTCTCTGTCTAACTTCCAATCTTTTAACTTGCAGGTAGTAGTTATTATAAGTGGAAGTTATTTAAATTAATGCCTTGAGTCGTAAAATATAGAGTTAAGTGAAAAGGTAGTAGGTATTATACGTGCAAGATATTTAAATTAATGTCTTGAGTCGTAAAATATAGAGTTAAGTGAAAGATAATTGTTATAGAAGTTATAGATATCACTTGTTTTATTATACAAAAAGAAAATAGTGAAGTATTAGAAACAAATGAAATTGTGCTGCAGAACCGTACATGAATAATTTCTTTTATATGCTTGCCTTCCTCTCCACCTTCTAATTTTATAGGTTGTTTATATTTAGAAGGTATACTGGAATTGATATTTTACCTTGGTAGAAATGAACGGTACGTCATTATGAAATACAAAATAGAACACCATTTTCTACGATTCAATGATTCTTTCACCAATTTATAAAAATAAATTATTGATGGATGAAAATTTCATTATCAACCGTGCCATCGCCATCTTTAAAATTGAAAATATATATCAAGCATGATTTGGTTGGTAATTGAAGCGAAGAGTAATAATAAATATCATATTTTATAAGGCAGTTAGAATGAAACATATAATACACATTAAAAAAAAAGTAACAAATTAAAGGAACAAAGTGTCGATAGTACCATAATTGTAGAGGAACAAAGTGTTATGGTACCATAAATGTCGGATTTGATACTCTAAATGCAATCGGTTTTCTTTTTCTTATGTTTATAATTTAATAGAAAGAATAAGAAGAATAATTTAATAGAAAGAATAAGAAGAAGTATGAGAGAAATATGTAAACAACAAACACTGAAAAAATAAAAGAAAATGTTACAACACTAATATAATGAATTTGAAAGAGACATTCTCTACGTAATTCTTTTGAATGCCCAAGAGATAATTGTTGTTGCTTCTTTTTTCTTTTTCTCTCTCCACTTTTATTTTTGTTTCTTCATACGATTATGTGTTTATATACTGTTTTATATGTTTAGCCGCTCTATGTTAACTTCTCTCACATAAATTTTTTAGTTTTTTTAAGTAGTTATTTTTAAAGTTTTTTAATTTATAATTAAAAGTAAAATTTATTTTAAATATTAAAATAAAAAAGAGTAGTTACGCAAAGAGCAATAATAAAATAAAAATGGGCTAGACCAAAATGGTGTATCCCCTTTATATATTGTTATAGACTAGAAGCAGTTGATCTTTTACAAAGAGTCTAAAAATTTATGAATAACAATGTTATATCTTCAAAATTTATAAATATAATTTTTAAAAGGATTGACATTATTATTTAAAAAAATAGCGGCACATCTTATTGTTTATTGTTTGTGTATCATTTATTTTTATAAACTCATTTATTACAATATATATCATCGATGTAAAATTAGAGCTCGTGAATTGTGTAGTCGGAGTACCCGAGATCCTAAAGAACTTCCACGCAGAGCTAGATGCTACTTTCTACATAGCAGACTGGAAGATCATCTCAGCTAGCTCCTGTTTTGCAGAAGCAACCTTTGGCTCTCCCCATTCCTTGGTCTTCTTCTCAAGGAAATCAAAGTCAGCTTTTCCAGCCTCTATTTGAGCCCCAATTTCTGTATCAAAACTTTGATATCGCTTGCGGACAAGCTCGGCCAAAGAACCGTCCTCAACTAGCTTGGCAGCATTTTTGAGGCCTCGGGCCATTGTATCCATTCCTACAATATGAGCTATGAACAAGTCTTCAACATCTGTGCTCTCTCTCCTTAATTTGGCATCAAAGTTGAATCCGCCTGGTGCAATTCCATTATTTCTGATAACGCTGAGCATAATCATTGTTGCCTCTTGGATATCTACGAGAAACTGATCCGTGTCCCAACCAACTTGAGGATCACCAGTATTTGCATCAATATTACCCAACAATCCATTAATTCTTGCAGTTTCGAGCTCATGATGACAACTGTGGCCAGATAGGGTGGCATGGTTGCACTCAATGTTAAGTTTGAATTCCCCTATAAGTCCATATTTTCGCAAGAAATTAGCTGTAGTTGCAGCATCCCAATCATACTGGTGTTTTGTAGGCTCTTGTGGCTTTGGTTCAATTAAAAGTGTTCCATTGAATCCAATCTTCTTTTTGTGTGCAATAGCAGCTTCAAAAAATCTAGCCAAGTGATTAAGCTCTCGTTCCATATTTGTGTTCAAAAGAGATTGGTAACCCTCACGACCGCCCCAAAAAACATAATTTTCTCCTCCCAAATAATGTGTCACCTCCATGGCTTTCTTCACTTGAGCAGCAGCATATGCATACACCTCTAACTCAGAACTAGTAGCAGCACCATGCATATAGCGAGGATGCATGAACAACTGAGCTGTTCCCCACAAAACGCTCTTTTTTCCCTTAATCTGAAGCTCTTGAGCAAGAGCCACCACTTCATCCAGGTTTGCATTTGTTTCCTCAAGAGTCGGAGCATCAGGTGCTATATCCCTATCGTGAAAGCACCAAAAGTCCACACCAAGTTTGTTTATGAACTCAAAATTCGCTCTCATCCTTCTTTTAGCCATTCTTAATGAATTGGTACCATCTTCCCATGGCCAATGTTTGGTAGGTGCACCGAATGGGTCACCACCTATTCCACGGAATGTATGCCAAAATGCAACACTAAATCTGAACCAATCCTTCATCTTCTTCCCAAGAACTTCCTCTTCTGCATTATACCATTTAAATGAAAGTGGATTCTTACTCAAAGGCCCCTCATATTTAATTTCGGAAATGCCAGGGAAAAACTCCCCTTCCCAATCATCCGAATCACCGCAATTACCAACATTAGCAGTAGGACAAGTCTCAGGTATAGCAATCACTACATAACAGAAAACACTAAAACTAATCAACAGTGATAATTTCCCAAATTTCATCATCATAGATTTACGAAACTTCTTATGAGATTTCTTTATAAAGTTTGAAATCTAAACTATGGTATACTGATCCCATAAATAATAAATAATAATATGTTTGTTTTAGAAGTAAATAACACGAAATATGCATGCAAGCCTCATTTAGTAATAGTTCTTTTTTAAGACCAACTGTTTACGCGGTTTTCGTTGAAGTTTATTTCAGTTTTCCCTTTTACATAAAACTAAACGCGTTTCCAGATAAGATTATTTGGTAAGATTTTTCAACAAATCTTTTTTCTTAGTAAACAAAAACAGTTGTTGTTTTAGAAAACAAAAACTGTTTTTTTTAGAAAACAAAATCAGTTATCTCACATTCTATAAAAAAATTAATTACCATATTAACAAAAAAATTAATTGAAATTCCCAACTTCAATTTTTTAGAATTTATTTTAAATAAAAATATATATTTTTTAGATATTAAATTGTAAATTAATTATATTTTATTTTTTCAATAAAATTTCGTCGATTAAATTACGAAAATTAAAATTAGTTATTAAGGATTTATAAATTTGTTGATATTTTAAATTATTTTCCATGCAAAACCAATAGAAATAAAAGATATTTGGTCATAATATTTATTTTTAATCAAGAAAATAATTTAAAAAATTATAGTATTTAGTTAAGAAAATAACTCTAGTAGTTATAATTTTTAGAACAATTTAAATAGTTTATTTTATCATAACTTAATTGATAGTTAAAGAGACATTCCAATATATGAGAGCAAGTTTGAATTATCAAAATATATATTTTTGGACATATAATCTAACATCAATTTTGCTTGTGTATAGTTTGCACTTTTCACCTTATATTTTTTTGGTCTCAATTTTTGATACCACATTGGTTTTGGTCTATTATACTAAATTATTGTGATCATATCTTATGAGAATGAATAAGTTATATGAGAATGAATTTGAACCATTAGATTTTAAAATAAATTAATAAGAAATCCGTGCGAGGTCCCCGTATCACATGTCTACCAAATCATCCTTTCTAAATTTCGAATTCATTCTTCAATTTGTTAGCATTGACATAGTTACAAATATATGCTAATAATATACACCAACTTTTAAGCATGGACAGCGAGAGAAATATTTAAAAGTTGGATATTAAAATGAATAGTCTAGTGCTGGTATCTCATAGATACGTTTACATCTACCCGTGAATACATATGAGTTAACAAAACTCGGAATCCAAATGAGTTAATTTTAAAACTACACTTGAATAAAATCATTTTTCCAATTCAAATAACATTAATTTTTTAGATATTACTCAATTTTTCCAAACCAAAAATTTATACCAGCTTCCCATCAAATATCAATTTTAAATCGTTCTTATTTTTACAAACCTGCAATATATGACAGCTCTCCATCAAATTTCAGTTCTAAATGAATATCTACATTCCATTGTAACTTGAAATTTCAGTTCTAAATGAATATTTTCTCTATCTTTTTTGTCTAAGAGAATTTCATAATAGAAGTTTAACTCTACAAAATTTTGTAAATTTCAAAAAAATTAAATTCTTTAATATTTCATTGAATAATTTTAAATAAAAATATAATAATTTTTTTAAAAAAATGTAATTAATAATAATAATTTTGAATTTATATAAAATTTAGTATGCTTGATAATAATATATAATGATAATAATTAGAAACTAAATTAATTGTTTATAATAACTTCTTAGAGATATTTTTGAAAATCAACGTATTCGATCACTATTAAAATTAGCGTTCAAACGGGCACTCCCGTGCCCGTTTGTCTGCTTTTTATAATGTGCACAGTGTCAAAACATAAACGTATTTTTTATATTAATTTGATTTTAATTTAAAATATTTATTGAATAAATTTTGTGATCGAAATTAAAACTAAAATAGATGAATTATATAATAACATCATCTGAAAATACCAAATGTGTTTAAACTAAGATATATTCGTCTAATGTGTGTATGTTAGTCTAACTCGTGTCCGTATGTCCGTTTTTCTTATTTTACAAATGTGCATGTGTATGTATTTTATTATATTTTCGCATATGTTCCTTTAAAAATAATTTTTTTAACATAGTTATTAAAAATAAAAATGAGATGATAATGTTCACTTTCAACATATCTTAACTTCTAATCTCTCTCTCTCTCTCTCTCTCTCTCTCTCTCTCTCTCTCTCTCTCTCTCTCTCTCTCTCCCCCTCCCTCTTACTCCATCCCACTCTCTCACTCTCCCTCTCCATCTCCTTCTCACCTCTCTCTCGCGCTTTTTTTTAAAAAAATTCTCTTCCACGTTAAAATATAGAAAGAGTATTTTTTGTGTAAATTTTGTGATATGTACTTTCGTGGTCATTTGTTCGCCCTTTTAACACACCTATCCAAAAAAATTATAAATATTTATCTATCTCTCTCCCATATCCTCTCTCTCTCTCTCTCATTCTAATAAAATATTCTCTCTCTGCTCTCCACCCCTTTTATACTAAAAATACTACCTCTCGCTCTATACTAAAAATACACTCTCTCTCTCTCTCTCTCTCTCTCTCATATTCCTTCAAAAAACACACTCCCTCTATGAAAAATATTCTCTCTATCTCTCTCCTCATTCCTACAAAAAATACCCTCTATCTCTACGAAAAATATTTTCTCTCTAATAAAAATATCTTCCCTCATTCTCTCTTTCTCCCTACCATTTCCTAATAAAAATATTCTCTCTTTCTCTCCATCCTTGCTCGTAGTTCAATTTTTTTAATGCGCACAACAGAAAAAAATAAATGTGTATATATTTTTTTATGAGGTTTTTATTATATGTCAATTTAAAAATAATATTATTTAAACACAATTAGTAGAATTAAAATCAAGATGATAAATGTATGTTCCAAATGGGCATGGTTGTCATCTTTTTTAATACACACGCGTCAAAATATAATCATGTATTTTTTAATTTAATTTTGATTTTAATTTACATTATTTATGCAATAAATTTTGTGATATACATCATTGTTATAAATAGGTCGAGGGTGAAAAATATAAACAATTTTAATTTTAATTTTAATTAAATTATTTAGGTGGAAAAAAATGTGATACGACTTCAAATATATAGTAAATTTTTGAATAATATGAGAAGACTTTAAATTAGAAAATATTTTTAAATAAATAAAATTCAATCATGAAAATAATATGCACATATATCATTAATAGGTTGATAAATAAGTTTTTATTGATTTCTAAAAAAAATAAAAATAAAAATATCTTATGTATTGAATATTTAATTTACCCTAGCATTAAATTGACCAGTCAATTAATTCTACAGAAAAGAAAATTAGAGAGCCGGTTACAAATCAGTTTATAGATAATAAGCACATGCATTAAAAATGGAAAAGAACATTGCATGAATTAAATTAAATTAAAATAATAAGAAATAGTGTATCTATATTCTCTCTGTCACCATTAGAATACATGGTCTAGTCTTGGATTTCAATTTTTCTCACTCGGTTTTCTCCCCGCTCCTTCTTTGATTTTTATGTACATCATCTTCTTTGCCTCATTGTCACTTTTTTATTGAATTATGTTTTTGACTTTGAAACTTACCAAATTAATGCATTAAGACGCATATGTCCAATAAATTGTGTAAGGCATCAAACATAATTAATATATACCATACTCTTATTATTTGTAACAAAATAGTGTTATTGTTTGCAAAACAAAAAATAAAATAGCAAACAATAAAGCAAAGGTAAATTTAAAGAAGAAATCGAGCAGAGAGATGGAAAAAGAGAGTTATTAAAAATCAACCAAAAATAAATAAAGATATAAAACAAACAATAATAGTTTTGAATAAATATCCAGTGGATTGTGTTGTTACCACATAAGTGCATATATACATAGTTATGTAGAGTAATTTTTTATTGTGTTCCGATGTACAACTTGTTGAATATACAAACACATCCCTAAACACAAATTAAAAAAAAAATTGAGAATTAATTATTCAACTAAAATTAAAATTAAAATAAATAGAAAAAAGAAACATATACCAATGAATTTATTATTTCACTGAAATTGATTTTCAAAACAAATAAACATGTCCTAGAGAATTCATTATTCTTTTGAAAATGAAATAAAAAGAAAAAAAATACCAGAGAACATTTGACGACATCCATAAGCGCAGTGTTTGTTTCTTCTTGATCATAAGAGCAATAGGAAATCTATAAAATTAACAAATGAACTCTATTGACAAATTAAAAATGTCCTAATCGACCGATTCTTTATGTTGTAGTAATGAATCAAAAGGGAATTCTATGTTAAACTATATAAAGTGCTAATTTATAAATTAAAAAAAACCATTGAGGAGGGAAATACGAATGACTAGCCAAAGTGAGAGAGAAAGAGAGAGAATATTAATATGCAATACATTATGAAATAGGGAAAGTAGTTATGGCAATTGTAGTAGCGTGAGAAGTTATATTGGACAGTTTATCATTTAGGATGTGTATGGTTGATTTCATAAAATAATTTATTTGAGATTTTAGTAGTAGTTAAAGGGTAAATATGGAAGTAAAATAGGCCAACCCATTTTCTTGTATCCTCTTTATATATAGGTATAGATGATATGTCTAAATTTTGAAATTCGGATTAACAACATTCGAAAATTGAAATCTGAACGCGTCTCAACAAACCACCACACACCCAATCTCAAAACCAGGAAAAATCAACTTTAAAAGATTTATCTAGATTTCAAAATTTGGATTTTACCTTGTTATCACAAAAACATAAACAATTTCTGACAAAGGATGAAGAAAATCATAACTTAACATAGATTTTTGTTATGACATACACAAAATACATAACATTACATAGAAATGTATAAACTTAAATATAGCATAACATTTCATCACTAACAAATGGTTCAAGAAGTTTCAACATCTTCATAATAACGTTGGTTTATCTTACAATTATCGCACCCACCTCGGTTGGACCCTTAGTTGTGTAACAATGAACTATACTCCACATAACACTTAAATTTGCATTCTTCTTCGGCTCAAAATTACCGAACTTCATCTTCCCTTCATTAACAATTGAGGGTAAAGGATTCTCGATCTTAACTATGTTGGGGAGTTCGGGAAAGTCGGGAGCACCAACGGTACCAATGCTCTAGGACCACAAGAGAGGGAGCCACCACATCTCAACTAAAAACTTCAAGGTGCTAGGTGAATGGGTCCTCTCTCTTATAAAGCTAGCATTCCACCCATTCAAAGGCAATGTGGGACTTTAATCACTCACACTCGCATATAACATTCTCCCCCACAAGTGTGAGTACCCCACATCCAATAATAGGATCCAACACCAGATCTAGCTACCGCTCCTCCACCAAGCTAAACCACGGCTTTGATACCATTATTGGGGATTCCGGGAAAGTCGGAAGCATCAACGAGACCAATTCTCTATAACCACAAGAGAGAGAGAGACATCACATCTCAACCAAAAACCTTAAGGCGATAGGTGAATGAGTCATCTCTCTAAGAAATCCAACATTCCTCCCATTCATAGGCAATGTGGGAATTTAATCACTCACACTTACATTCAACAAACCACTTTTTCGATTGTATAAGTAATACAAGAGATTTTCCAGTTTGGATTTCATATCTACAAAATGGGTGTCCTCGGTGACCCTAAATTCAAAAGTAGGTATCACGCTGTTGAAGTAAACAAATGCGATATACTGATATTTTTTAATTCTAGTGTGTTTTTGTTAAAATTTTTAGATCAATATAGACTATACAAAAGCTATCATGTCTCAGGGGTTTGTTTGGATTCCAATTTTTGAATTCACCCTATTATGTACGAAAATAACACAAAAAAGAGGATCGTGCAAATATTGAAATTTGAATTCACCCCATTTTCAGAACACATGAGATTTTTCCAGAGTTTGAAATTAAGATTCACCCTTATTGAGGCCAACTTCATACCATGTTTTAACAAACAAACATAAATAGTTTTATGACATGCAAAATGTATCTGAATTACATTAGTAAAAACAAAAAACTAACATTACATACAAAAATTATGCCACCACCTAAATAATTTGTAAGATAAAACTAAAATGCATCTAAATATGTATCACCACCTAAATCTATATCTATGGATGGTTACTCCTTTGAATTTTTCTGATTTGACTGTCTTTCAATATCGCTCAAGTTGGTAAACTCTTTCATTCTATCCAAAAAATTAATTGGCCAAGTTTTAGAATTTTTGTAGATGAATTGTCCACTCAAAGGATGTTCTTCTAATTGTAGAACCACATTTGGAGATATCTTGACCTATTTTCTCTACTCTGACAACTTCGTGAAAAATAAAGTTCAATCTCGCTTAAGATATATTATCGACCAATTGTGTATAAAGATTTTTGTTTTTAAATTTATGTTCTAATTCAGCAATGCTGCAACTAAATGATATTAGTATCTCATTATGCTAATTTTTAATCATTTGGTTCATGGATTCCCAACCCTTACACTAACCCCCTTTACTATTTCTCAACAAGTTATTCACTATAGTATGAGTATATTCAATTGTATTTGTTATAGTATTTTCAAAATGTCTAACCTAATCGATCCAAATAGAAAAAGTCTTCTCCTTCACCGGGTCTAAAGCATGCTTCCAACATATTTCAAGAAATTCAGATATCTCGTGCACACTATTATGAATTGTATGACATATTCAAAATATAACTCTTCATTAGAAGAATTTATGATGATATTTTAGGCATCCATCATGTTTTTCAATATCACACTAGGTTTGACCATTTTCTTGTGTTTACCCCTTATTTGTTTGGTCCCTCTCGCGAGCTTAAGTCTACCTCTTACAATTTTTGTTAAATGATACCTACACAGTAAAGTAAATGATGTAGGAAACACTTTTACAGCTGAATTCATTAGTGCAATATCCTGATCGGTGGAAATCACGTGTGACATGTTTTCTAGGTCTTTCAACATAGTTCCAAATCCCACGTAACTTAATCCTTTTTTCTACTTTCCAAAAATACAAACCCAATTGAAAAGGTCATCTATGTATACGTAACACCAACAATTTCCAAAAGTGGAAGCATCTACTCGTTGGTCTTATGTGTTAAATTAATTATCAACACAATGAGAAATATGTTAAACAACTTGATGGAATCAAGATGATTCCAAGAACTTTGTACCTATATACTCACACACTTTGTACCTAGATACACAATGATCATCATCCAAGAACTTCAATATTTGTTTCCTTTCAAATCTCGAAACTTTTATCGATGTGTTGCTTCGGGAATGAAAATTGTATACTTGCTTAATATTTGATACACTTTAGGGTTTTTTCCTTTCAAAGTGGATAATATGTTTTTGGGCTTAACCATGTTCAGTGTCATGTCAGAAACAAGTTTATTCTCTTCAGAATTCAAACGACATACAATTGGATGCCTGACTAAATTGTGACATAAAACATGGTCATGTGTACCACAAATCTCATTAAACATCCATGTATTATTCGCCTTGTGGTACTCGCGCAACTTAAAAGGATATCCACTTTTCCTCGATTTGGTGGCATTGCGTTTCAACTTACATATAGGCTCTTTATAATTGCCACTCCATTCGCATTTCATCGTAACAAATGCTTGTCTTTTATAGAATTAGAATTCAACCTCCCGATAACAATGTCAAATCCTAATTTGACACCCTTTGTGCGGACCCATTAAAGCATATGTTCACATTAAAAAAACTTTTGTTCATTGGTAAATAATTTTCCAACATTAAACTAGACATCACCTAGTTTAACATCTTTAGATGCAGTAGCTTTGGTGAGGACATCAGGGTGCGCCATAACTACAATCAGTAAAACAGATTTTCTCATTAATGATCAATGGAATACATGTATATTACATGTAATTCTATCTTCCTTTTACGCATTTTGATGTCTAAATACAGTAGAATAATGTTTGCAAGGAAAAATCTTGAATGCGAATGTAAGGAGATTTTGGTAGGTTTTTCAATATTGGTGTTATGATCATGAATACACCCATACATGCAAGGTTATGTAAACTTCGTTTTCCTGCTTGGTGTTTTCGGATTTCAATATCCAGAAGATGAGGGTATATCTGAACATCGAAATCCAGACTGTTTTTTTTTTGGGCAAAAATAAGGGTGTCTCTTTAATGAAGTGATTTTGTTTTAAAATGAATATGTCCAGATTCCAATCTTAAAAAGTTACTAATGACATTTCGAGTTTTGTGATATACATCATTTTTATAAATAGGTTGAGGGTGAAAAATATAAATAATTTTAATTTTAATTAAATTATTTAGGTGGAAAAAAATGTGATACGACTTCAAATATATAGTAAATTTTTTAATAATATGAGAAGAGTTTAAATTAGAAAATATTTTTAAATAAATAAAATTCAATCATGAAAATAATATGTACATATATCATTAATAGGTTGATAAATAAGTTTTTATTGATTTCTAAAAAAAATAAAAACAAACAGTATCCTCAAAAGGGCTTCATTTGAATAATTTTTTCTTTCAATACATAAACTTTATAGCTTGAAAAATATGGATTTGATTACATGTTAAGATGAAAGATTAAGCATGTAATTGATTACAACTCTAAATTCTTAGCAGCTTGTTCTTGAATGCAAAAATGATTGCTCCTGCATGTTCAATTGCATTACCAGAGAAGGATTCGTCAGCATCGTACTCGAGCTTTCCTTCGTCGACATCACTACACCAGAAAATCAATAGACCAATAAAAAAAAATGAATGCACAACACATACCAAGATAAAAGGTCATCAACAAATGGTAATTAACAAATTCAAGCAACTATTTCAAGTCACTTCTTTGATGAAACCACGCATGCAATAAAATCCATTAACATATAATGAATATACTAAACTTGTGCTAAATGTAGTTGAACTAACTGAACCGATTGAATCATGATTTAGAAGTCTCATTGGTTCAATCTTCTATGATGTTTTTAAACATTTATCTAAAGAGAAGAAGCATGTTAATAAGTGATTCTCTACGTAATTCTTTTGAATGCCCAAGAGATAATTGTTGTTGCTTCTTTTTTCTTTTTCTCTCTCCACTTTTATTTTTGTTTCTTCATACGATTATGTGTTTATATACTGTTTTATATGTTTAGCCGCTCTATGTTAACTTCTCACGTAAATTTTTTAGTTTTTTTAAGTAGTTATTTTTAAAGTTTTTTAATTTATAATTAAAAGTAAAAATTATTTTAAATATTAAAATAAAAAAGAGTAGTTACGCAAAGAGCAATAATGAAATAAAAATGAGCCAGACCAAAATGGTGTATCCCCTTTATATATTGTTATAGACTAGAAGCAGTTGATCTTTTACAAAGAGTCTAAACATTTATGAATAACAATATTATATCTTCTAAATTTATAAATATAATTTTTAAAAGGATTGACATTATTATTTAAAAAAATAGCGGCACATCTTATTGTTTATTGTTTGTGTATCATTTATTTTTATAAACTCATTTATTACAATATATATCATCGATGTAAAATTAGAGCTCGTGAATTGTGTAGTCGGAGTACCCGAGATCCTAAAGAACTTCCACGCAGAGCTAGATGCTGCTTTTTACATAGCAGACTGGAAGATCATCTCAGCTAGCTCCTGTTTTGCAGAAGCAACCTTTGGCTCTCCCCATTCCTTGGTCTTCTTCTCAAGGAAATCAAAGTCAGCTTTTCCAGCCTCTATTTGAGCCCCAATTTCTGTATCAAAACTTTGATATCGCTTGCGGACAAGCTCGGCCAGAGAACCGTCCTCAACTAGCTTGGCAGCATTTTTGAGGCCTCGGGCCATTGTATCCATTCCTACAATATGAGCTATGAATAAGTCTTCAACATCTGTGCTCTCTCTCCTTAATTTGGCATCAAAGTTGAATCCGCCTGGTGCAATTCCATCATTTCTGATAACGCTGAGCATAATCATTGTTGCCTCTTGGATATCTACGAGAAACTGATCCGTGTCCCAACCAACTTGAGGATCACCAGTATTTGCATCAATATTACCCAACAATCCATTAATTCTTGCAGTTTCGAGCTCATGATGACAACTGTGGCCAGATAGGGTGGCATGGTTGCACTCAATGTTAAGTTTGAATTCCCCTATAAGTCCATATTTTCGCAAGAAATTAGCTGTAGTTGCAGCATCCCAATCATACTGGTGTTTTGTAGGCTCTTGTGGCTTTGGTTCAATTAAAAGTGTTCCATTGAATCCAATCTTCTTTTTGTGTGCAATAGCAGCTTCAAAAAATCTAGCCAAGTGATTAAGCTCTCGTTCCATATTTGTGTTCAAAAGAGATTGGTAACCCTCACGGCCGCCCCAAAAAACATAATTTTCTCCTCCCAAATAATGTGTCACCTCCATGGCTTTCTTCACTTGAGCAGCAGCATATGCATACACCTCTAACTCAGAACTAGTAGCAGCACCATGCATATAGCGAGGATGCATGAACAACTGAGCTGTTCCCCACAAAACACTCTTTTTTCCCTTAATCTGAAGCTCTTGAGCAAGAGCCACCACTTCATCCAGGTTTGCATTTGTTTCCTCAAGAGTCGGCGCATCAGGTGCTATATCCCTATCGTGAAAGCACCAAAAGTCCACACCAAGTTTGTTTATGAACTCAAAATTCGCTCTCATCCTTCTTTTAGCCATTCTTAATGAATTGGTACCATCTTCCCATGGCCAATGTTTGGTAGGTGCACCGAATGGGTCACCACCTATTCCACGGAATGTATGCCAAAATGCAACACTAAATCTGAACCAATCCTTCATCTTCTTCCCAAGAACTTCCTCTTCTGCATTATACCATTTAAATGAAAGTGGATTCTTACTCAAAGGCCCCTCATATTTAATTTTGGAAATGCCAGGGAAAAACTCCCCTTCCCAATCATCTGAATCACCGCAATTACCAACATTAGCAGCAGGACAAGTCTCGGGTATAGCAATCACTACATAACAGAAAACACTGAAACTAATCAACAGTGATAATTTCCCAAATTTCATCATCATAGATTTACGAAACTTCTTATGAGATTTCTTTATAAAGTTTGAAATCTAAACTATGGTATACTGATCCCATAAATAATAAATAATAATATGTTTGTTTTAGAAGTAAATAACACGAAATATGCATGCAAGCCTCATTTAGTAATAGTTCTTTTTTAAGACCAATTGTTTACGCGGTTTTCGTTGAAGTTTATTTCAGTTTTCCCTTTTACATAAAACTAAACGCGTTTCCAGATAAGATTATTCGGTAAGATTTTTCAACAAATCTTTTTTCTTAGTAAACAAAAACAGTTGTTGTTTTAGAAAACAAAAACTGTTTTTTTAAGAAAACAAAATCAGTTATCTCACATTCTATAAAAAAATTAATTACCATATTAACAAAAAATTTAATTGAATTTCCCAACTTCAATTTTTTAGAATTTATTTTAAATAAAAATATATATTTTTTAGATATTAAATTGTAAATTAATTATATTTTATTTTTTCAATAAAGTTTCGTCGATTAAATTACGAACATTAAAATTAGTTATTAAGGATTTATAAATTTGTTGATATTTTAAATTATTTTCCATGCAAAACCAATAGAAATAAAAGATATTTGGTGATAATATTTATTTTTAATCAAGAAAATAATTTAAGAAATTATAGTATTTAGTTAAGAAAATAACTCTAGTAGTTATAATTTTTAGAACAATGAAAGTAGTTTATTTTATCATAACTTAATTGATAGTTAAAGAGACATTCCAATATATGAGAGCGAGTTTGAATTATCAAAATATATATTTTTGGACATATAATCTGACATCAATTTTGCTTGTGTATAGTTTGCACTTTTCACCTTATATTTTTTTGTCTCAATTTTTGATACCACATTGGTTTTGGTCTATTATGCTAAATTATTGCGATCATATCTTATGAGAATGAATAAGTTATATGAGAATGAATTTGAACCATTAGATTTTAAAATAAATTAATAAGAAATCCGTGTGAGGTCCCCGTATCACATGTCTACCAAATCATCCTTTCCAAATTTCGAATTCATTCTTCAATTGGTTAGCATTGACATAGTTACAAATATATGCTAATAATATACACCAACTTTTAAGCATGAACAGCGAGAGAAATATTTAAAAGCTGGATATTAAAATGAATAGTCTAGTGCTGGTATCTCATAGATACGTTTACATCTACCCGTGAATACATATGAGTTAACAAAACTCAGAATCCAAATGAGTTAATTTTAAAACTACACTTGAATAAAATCATTTTCCAATTCAAATAACATTAATTTTTTAGATATTACTCAATTTTTCCAAACCAAAAATTTATACCAGCTTCCCATCAAATATCAATTTTAAATTGTTCTTATTTTTACAAACCTACAATATATGACAGCTCTCCATCAAATTTCAGTTCTAAATGAATATCTACATTCCATGGTAACTTGAAATTTCAGTTCTAAATGAATATTTTCTCTATTTTTTTGTCTAGGAGAATTTCATAATAGAAGTTTAACTCTACAAAATTTTGTAAATTTCAAAAAAATTAAATTCTTTGATATTTCATTGAATAATTTTAAATAAAAATATAATAATTTTTTTTAAAAATGTAATTAATAATAATAATTTTGAATTTATATAAAATTTAGTATGTTTGATAATAATATATATAATGATAATAATTAGAAACTAAATTAATAGATTATAATAACTTCTTAGAACTAAACGTATTTTTTATATTAATTTGATTTTAATTCAAAATATTTATTGAATAAATTTTGTGATCGAAGTTAAAACTAAAATAGATGAATTATATAATAACATCACCTGAAAATATCAAATGTGTTTAAACTAAGATATATTCGTCTAATGTGTGTATGTTTGTCTAACTCGTGTCCGTATGTCCGTTTTTCTTATTTTACAAATGTGTGTATGCATTTTATTATATTTCCGCATATTTTCCTTTAAAAATAATATTTTTTAACATAGTTATTAAAAATAAAAATGAGATGATAATGTTCACTTTCAACATATCTTAACTTCTAATCTCTCTCTCTCTCTCTCTCTCTCTCTCTCTCTCTCTCTCTCTCTCTCCCTCCCTCTTACTCCATCCCCCTCTCTCACTCTCCCTCTCTATCTCCTTCTCACCTCTCTCTCTCTCTAGCGTTTTTTTTAAATTCTCTTCCGCGTTAAAATATAAAAAGGGTATTTTTTGTGAAAATTTTGTGATATGTACTTTCGTGGTCATTTGTTCGCCTTTTTAACACACCTATCCAAACAATTATAAATATTTATCTATCTCTCTCCCATATCCTCTCTCTCTCATTCTAATAAAATATTCTCTCTCTGCTCTCCACCCCTTTTATACTAAAAATACTCTCTCTCTCTCTCTCTCTCTCTCTCTCTCTCTCTCCCTCCTATTCCTTCAAAAAATACACTCCCTCTGAGAAAAATATTCTCTCTATCTCTCTCCTCATTCCTACAAAAAATACCTTCTATCTCTACGAAAAATATTCTCTCTCTACTAAAAATATCCTCCCTCATTCTCTCTTTCTTTCTCCCTACCCTTTCCTAATAAAAATATTCTCTCTCTTTATCTCCATCCTTGCTCGTTGTTCAGTTTTTTTTACAAATGTGTGTATGTACTTTATTATATTTCCGCATATGTCCCTTAAAAAATAATATTTTTTTAACATAGTTATTAAAAGTAAAAATTAGATGATAATGTTCACTTTCAACATATCTTAACTTCTACTCTCTCTCTCTCTCTCTCTCTCTCTCTCTCTCTCTCTACCTCCCTCCCTCCCTCTTACTCTATCCCCCCCTCTCACTCTGGCTCTCCATCTCCTTCTCACCTCTCTCTCTCTCTCTCTCTCTCGCTTTTTTAAAAAAAATTCTCTTCCACGTTAAAATATAGAAAGGATATTTTTTGTGTAAATTTTGTGATATGTACTTTCGTGGTCATTTGTTCACCCTTTTAATGCACCTATCCAAAAAAATTATAAATATTTATCTATCTCTCTCCCATATCCTCTCTCTCTCTCTCTCTCTCATTCTTATAAAATATTCTCTCTCTGCTCTCCACCCCTTTTATACTAAAAGTACTACCTCTCACTCTATACTAAAAATACTCTCTCTCTCTCTCTCTCTCTCTCTCTCTCTCTCTCTCTCTCTCTCTCTTCTCTCTCTCTCTCTCTCTCTCTCTCTCTCTCTCTCTCTCTCTCTCTCTCTCTCTCTCTCTCTCTCTCTCATATTTCTTCAAAAAATACACTCCCTCTATGAAAAATATTCTCTCTATCTCTCTCCTCATTCCTACATAAAATACCCTCTCTCTACGAAAAATATTCTCTCTCTAATAAAAATATCCTCCCTCATTCTCTCTTTCTCCCTACCATTTCCTAATAAAAATATTCTCTCTTTCTCTCCATCCTTGCTCGTAGTTCAGTTTTTTTTAATGCGCACAGCAGAAAAAAATAAATGTGTATATATTTTTTTATGAGGTTTTTATTATATGTCGTTTTAAAATAATATTATTTAGACACAATTAGTAGAATTAAAATGAAGATGATAAATGTATGTTCCAAACGGGCATGGTTGTCATCTTTTTTAATACACACGCGTCAAAATATAATCATGTATTTTTTAATTTAATTTTGATTTTAATTTACATTATTTATGCAGTAAATTTTGTGATATACATCATTTTTATAAATAGGTTGAGGGTGAAAAATATAAATAATTTTAATTTTAATTAAATTATTTAGGTGGAAAAAAATGTGATACGACTTCAAATATATAGTAAATTTTTTAATAATATGAGAAGAGTTTAAATTAGAAAATATTTTTAAATAAATAAAATTCAATCATGAAAATAATATGTACATATATCATTAATAGGTTGATAAATAAGTTTTTATTGATTTCTAAAAAAAATAAAAACAAACAGTATCCTCAAAAGGGCTTCATTTGAATAATTTTTTCTTTCAATACATAAACTTTATAGCTTGAAAAATATGGATTTGATTACATGTTAAGATGAAAGATTAAGCATGTAATTGATTACAACTCTAAATTCTTAGAAACTTGTTCTTGAATGCAAAAATGATTGCTCATGCATGTTCAACTGCATTACCAAAGAAGGATTCGTCAGCATCGTATTCGAGCTTTCCTTCGTCGGCATCAATACAACAAAAAACCAATATATAGAACAATAAGAGAAAAATGAATGCACAACATATACCAAAATAAAAGGTCATTAAAAAATGGTGATTAACAAATTCAAATAACTATTTCAAGTCACTTCTTTGATAAAACCACACATGCAATAAAATCCATTAACATATAATGAATCTACTAAACTCGTGCTAACTGTAGTTGAACTAACTGAACCAATTGAATCATGATTCAGAAGTCTCATTGGTTCAATCTTCTGTGATGTTTTTAAACATTTCTCTAAAGAGAAGAAGCATGTTAATAAGTGATTGATTTTGAATTACCTGCAAGAGTCGTTCTAGTAGTGGCCAATTTATTCTTCTGAACTTTAAATCAAAAGGATGGTGAGAAGAAAAAAAGACACAAAATAAAAATCAACAAACATACAAACAAAAATTAAGTTTCAAAACCTGTAAAGCAAAAACCTTTACCGAACCTAACTAACAAAAACAACATCAACAAATACATTGTTTGAGAGTAAGAACCCTTTCAGTGCTGCCCTCAAACATGTGGATGAGTTTATTGAGAAAGAGGTCTAATTATAGTAAAACCTAATACATAATAGTAATTAGGATTAGAATGATTCAAAACATTCATGAATACATTAACCAATTTAAATAACATGATGGCTTTCCAATTGAATTAAAGTTCGACTAGGGTGAACAACTTGGTTGGAGGTCGGTATGGCAGAGGGAGCATCAGAATGGAAGACGCGTGTGGTGTCTTTGAAGGACCCGTGACAGAGAGGGGTTGTGCGCATGGCGGAGGGTGGTCGACATGAGGCGTGGTGGTATGCGTTTGTGAAGGGTTATAGTTGCTCATGAAGATTATTTATCAAAAATTGGTTGGAATACACAATGGATTGATAATTATGATACCAGTAGTAAATTAGTAGCATTGGCATTGACAGAACATGAGATAATGTGCTATCAGAACCTTGAAGAATGCAAAGAATCGTGTAATTAATAATTAGGAATTGTTTTGTAATCAATAAGATTTCTATGAGATGAAATGACAATAAGACTTAAGAAGAAAGATAAAAGGTGTTTAAATGTTTTAGGCTTCTCCCAACTGTTATGTTTGGATTCCCAATTGATATCAATAATTTTACATCTCTCAATGTGAGATTGAATTGCCATGTAAAATGTATCTAATCATCATGAGTAATTAAGAATTAATTAAATAATTAATTAAATATTAAAAATAATTAAAGATAATTATAGAAATATTTCTTCAAATAGCAATTATATAAATAATAAGACTCTAAAAAGTTGACACATGACAAACTTGCCAAAGTATTCATCTAGTTTTATTATATTCTACTAGCGTTCAAACGGGCACTCCCGTGCCCGTTTGTCCGCTTTTTTAATGTGCACAGCGTCAAAACGCAAACGTATTTTTTTATTTTATTTTGATTTTAATTTAAAATATTTATTAAATAAATTTTATGATAGAAATTAAAAATAAAATACATGAATTGTACTAAATAAATAGGTATTAAAGAGGAGTTAATTATATGCATTTATTTTTAATTATCAAATGTGTTTAAACTAAGATATATTCGTCTAAACTCACTTAATTGTATGTCCGCTTTTTTTACACACATTTGTATGCATTTTATCATGTTTTCGCATATGTTTCTTTAAAAAAAACTAGTAACAAACCCGTGCGTTCGCACGGGTTCTGGTACGGGACGCGTATTTGTTTCAGATGTACACTTTTTAATAAAAAAATATTTGGTACCCGTGAAAAAAAATAATTGAATGTATAATTAATAAAAATATATTTGATGCACGGGTTCTGGTACATGACGCGCATTTGTTTCATATGTATATTTTTTAATAGAAAAATGTTTGGTACCCGTAAAAAAATAACAATTAAATATATAATTAATAAAAAAAATTGATGTACGGGTTTTGGTATGGACGCGCATTTCAGATGTATATTTTTAATAGAAAAATGTCTGGTACCCTTGAAAAAATAATAATTGAATGTATAATTAATTAAAAAATATTTTAATCAATAACTTTATGTTTTCATTACTAATTAATTAAAAGATATTTTGTAAGTGCAACTTAAATAAAAAAAGTGCGTACTGAAAATATATTTTCGATTTTATAAAAAAATGTTCTCGAGACCAATTTAACATAACAAATGATAGATTGAGATAATTAAACTTTATCAAATATATTATACTTCTAATAACTTGAATGTTAAATGTTTCATGTATTTTATTTAACTTCTCATCTCTCATATTTTTTAATCTTAACCCCCATATCTCTCTCTATATCTATATATAATAAATGTCGTAAAGATGAGATAAATAAGTGACATAAAAAATATAATAACATAGTATATTCTTTCTATTTGAAACCATGAAAATTTTAAATTTCTATTAATTTGAACAATTTAATTGACTTTATTAAAAGTTGACGAAATTATCCTTTTATATGAAGTTACGAAACAACATATTTTTTAATAAAAGACCAAGATCAGCAATGAGCAAGAATACACCAATCTCATTTTTTTTAAAATCATATCTACATCTTTCACTGTCCACATCCAAAACAAAATAGGTAGACATTCCAATCAGTTAGAGTATTTAAAAACAATCATATATGAGAAAAAAACCGACTCCTTTAGTTCAGCCTGATAAGACCACTGTATTAAAACAATGATAGAACTAATTATATTTTATCCTTCTTAAGATGTGTTCTTACCAGTTTTAATTTCTTTTAGTTTGAATTCATCATTAGTGTACCTTTAAAAAAAATAAAAGTTTTAACTTTTAAGAATAGAAGTAGCGTTTTAACCATAAAAAAAATAAACACCGCATTTCCTCATATTGGTTCAAATATAATAGTTACAAGTAGTGTCAAGATTTATAAGTTCATTTTATTGGTTCAACTAAAACACTCATCATTGCAAAATTTGTTTGAAGAACACCTACCAAAATTTTCTTGAGAACCAACAACTACATTAAAATCACCTATCATACATGAATGTTTAAGGTTTTTTCTTTACCCACCTTTATATGGGGTCACCCCCAGCGAAAACTCCACTTTACCCCTGCTTCGGAAATGCATTTCCGAAGTATTTTTTTTCTTCTAAATTTTCCCAGACTTCGGAAGTGCACTTCCGAAAACACCAAATGGGGGGTGTTTTCGGAGATGCACTTCCGAAAACACCTTTTTTCAGATTTTAGTGTAATTCGGAAGTGCATTTCCGAATTATGCAGAAGTCTCTTTTTTTTTATGGTTTTCTAATAGTCCCGTACGAAAGATATATTGGACGTATAATATATACAAAACGAAAAAGCCGAACAAAACAAACGACATATCAACGTAAAATACGAATATAATAAATAAAATTCAAATAATATATACAGACCGAGTCATAGTTTGCGAAATATATAATCCGAATACAAAAAAAAAACCCGAACCCCTACTGGGTATGCCTAACCCTCTCTCCCTGAGACCTCCTCTACCGCCTGTATGCCGCCGCATGGCCCGCATTAGTGACGATCCTCTCCATCACGGCGACTGCCTCTGGACCGCCATGATCAACGATACCTCGATCCAACGCGTCCCGCCCAAGCATCTTTATCCGCTGGCAGATCGGCAGGAGATCAATGGCGTGGTCATCCTCGGCCTGCTGGTTCTCCAGGATCTCCTCGTGTGCTGGCCTAGGAGCGCCGGGAGCGTCGGGTCTCATCAGAGGATGTGACACCCGATAGAACCATGTGACATAGCCCTCCACACTGTGCCAATCCTGGGTGACCCGAATGCGACGATACTCCTTCGGGACCACATGACGCTCCCAATCCTCAAATATGCCAGTGAGCTGCACTCGGGTCACTGTGTCGGGAGCAGCCTCAAAAGGTGACCTGGGTATCATCTGCACATATCCAAACTGCCGCATGCACCGCTCAGGGAGATACCGCACCATGGTGTTGGTCCCGCATGCCAACCAGCCAGAATATAACGATATGTCGTCAAAGGGGACAACATGAGTGTAGTCGCTGAATGGCCTCCAAGTGACGTCATCGTGCATCGTGCGGTCGAGGTACCCACGGTATGGTCCCACTGCATTGTTCCCCCTCTGGAGAACGTATCTGGCGGCCCTGGGCATGGCGTCCTCGTACCCAGGATCAACGCGGAAGCCGTGGATGCGGGAGAAGTAGGAGATGATCCAGCTCTGAAACACAAACACGATAATGTATTAAAAATAAAAACGAAACATAAATAAATGTGAAACAATTAAAATGAAACGTACCGTAAGTAGTGTGTAGGATCCGGTCAACTGCCTGGTCCTCCAGTTGAAGGCCTCATTCAGCTTCTGGTATAGGTATGTTAGAACAGCTGACCCCCAGTTCCACTGGTGAACGGTAGTCAAGTCCATGAAATAGCGGAGGTAGGTCACGTCGACGTACCTTGCAATCTTGTCCACAAAGAGTGCAGCGCCTACCACAAACATGTACCAGCACCGGAGAGCGCAGCCACGGTGATACTGCACAAATAGGGCGTTATCCTCCTCCTCGGATTCGGCCGCCGCCACCAGGTGGTGCTCGAAATAAGCGCTCAGTGTGGTGAACCAGATATGAGGCCCATTTGTCGTCATGCACTCAAAGTCAGCAACTTCGGGCTCCATACCCAAATAGAGCGCCATCCACTCACTGGCTTCGATCCTCTGGATCCGGGAGTGGTCCAACAGCGTCCCCCTGATCGGCAAGTGGAGAAGACACTACACATCGTGCAAGTTGATCGTCATCTCCCCAACCGGTAAGTGGAAAGAAGACGTCTCCCTATTCCACCTCTCCACAAAGGCCCCCTGCATGCCGTGGCTGATGGTGGTATACCCCGTCATGCACAGCCCACTAAGCCCTGAAGCTCTCACCGCGTCGTTAAACCACTCAGTATTCGGTTTAAACAGACTGAAAACCTTCCGGGAGTGGTTCACCATTTTCAAAGTCTCTCTCTCCTGTTACAACAAAAACAAATAAAAAAGTATGTTAATTAGACCGTTAAGAAAATATTGAATAAACGGCTAAATTATAAACGGTTAAATAATAAAGTCGGGCAAATTATAAAAAATACATCTCCCTCCCAGATACGCCGAGCACCGTGCTCGTGGTAGGTAATCAGCACGGTAGTGTCACTGGGCCCTCCCGGGTAGCCCTCCTCCTGCTCCTCCTCCTCCCCGTGTGGAGGGTCAACATCCGGTACCTCCTCTCCCTCGTAGTATGTCACTGCCTCCTCCTCCTCCTCTCGCTGGCGGGAAGAATATACCCGAGCCAGACGACTCCTCGATCCAGATGTAGAGGTACCCTCGTCCATCTGCACGGGAACTCGCACACGTCCCCGGCCCTGCCCCCGTCCCTGCATCGACGCCAGCTGCGCCGCCCGCTCGCGTCTAGCCAACGCAGCCTGGGTCTCTCTACCCTGTCTGATGCGTGCTTGGTTGCCAGCCATGTTCCTGAAAACAATTGAAATCAATAAATATGCGAGACAACAGAAAAAACTAAAAAAAATTTCATTTCTGATACACTTCGGAAGTTCATTTCCGAAACTGGGAATGAAGGTGTTTTCGGAAATGAACTTCCGAAACACCCCTGCGAAGAAGTTTTCTGCAACTTCCATGGCAGACCCCAAAAACCAACTTCAAAACTATGTTTAATCATTCTAAACGACCTAAATAGCAGTACCAACCTACCCCAATATAATTTTTGCTATTTCTAAACACCATAATAGAAATTTTAATCATAGACCTAAAAATCGAAAAGCTTACCGATTAAAGAGATTGGAGGACTTTTGAATGTAGTATAGAAAGGTTATTGGAGCCTTTGATGTAGCCTTAGAAGTGGTTTGCACAAAATCTCTCTGGGGTTGAGTTTGAACTTGAGTTAGGGTAAATGAATTGGGGGAGGGGGCTGTTTTGCTAAATCTGCAAAACGCGCATTATTTCGGAAATGCACTTCCGAAATGCTGTTTTCGGAAATGCTATTTTTGGAAATGCATTTCCGAAATAAGACAAATTTTGAAGAAAAAAAAGGCGCTTTCGGAGATGCATCTCCGAAAACACCTTTTTCTTGCATTTCGGAAATGCATTTTCGAAGGCAGGGGTATATATGGTTTTTCACCAGAGATGACCTAGAAGGTTGGGAGGTGGGCAAAGAAAATCTCATGTTTAAAATTGGCCAGTTGAAGATTGATAAATTTAGTCCATATCTGTCTAGATACATTTTTTCTTTATTATTAAGTTAAATTTCAAAATATGGATACATTTATAGTATTAAATAAATATATAAATCATATAAACAACCATTTTAAACTCTAGTTTGAAAGCCATACAAAAAACTATTCATAAGCCACAATATAACTTCATACACATTAGAAAAATAACATGAAATTTCAATGTTATGACATCTAAAAATACATTACCAAAAACAATTAGTGTTTTTTTTTTAAATGTGGGGAGGAGATGTTGGAAGGTGAAAATGCAAAAAGATTGAACTATAGTTGAACTTAAAAGAAACCATATATGGTAAATAACATATTTTACATTAATTTATACCTAGCATTATGACACAATCCAAAGTTCTTGTAAGTTTTATTTCAACTATTCCCTAACAATATGAAGCTAACTACTACTATTGCATAATCCTGATAAATGATTATGAACCTTCTGTACTACTACACTGGTTTGGTTCAAATGATTAACATGTATAGGACTGACAACAACAAAAAACCGAATTTGCGACGACACCGTTGGTTGATATTTAACTCATAAATTGTTAACCATCATCATTAATCAGCATTCTCATGGTTGTTCTCAAACTTGTGTAACTCTGACTCTATAGTCTTGGCAATATTTGCATATCTCATCGGTGATAATGTCTGCTTTATCTGTTGTTGATCTTAATACCAAAACTGATGCAGTTGCGATTATTGTTCACTTCCGGTATAAAAACAATAACCTAAACATTAGGAAAATGTCAACTGCTAACATTTATAAGAAAACCCTACTTTCTCCATTCAACTTCACAAAAGATTATAAAATTATAATAGTGGAGAAAAAATTTCATACATACGAAAGTCATTGCAACGTATTAGTCAAAAGATTCGGTTGCGAAGAAACAACATGTACATGTAATGAGCTGATTAGCCCATCAGAATCAATTTTTACGGGATACTTAAGAAGATGTCCTTGTGTAAAGCTCTCTACCATTTAACATAAATACTATTACTAAAACATAAAAGTATGGTTCAAAGAAAAACTTAGAAGTTTGGAACATAGAAGTATATCACAGTTTCACCATTTAACAATGCCCAATCATTAACTTTCGTAAAGTCTTTAAGAATTTGATAAATGTGCCTTTGAAGGCTATACTATAGGTGAGTAATTTACCACTGTTATGTATATACCAGATATTAAATATTTGCCACCCTTTCATTCTACAACATACAAAAACAACACAACAACTTCATGTTAACTATACCCAAGTGATCAAGACAACACACTTTCATTCTCACATCTCAGCGTAAAATTCAGCTTCACCGCTACGATATCGATATTTACACAAGATAACAAAAACAAAGACCTTTGCTTTAAAATGATACCGTCTCAGTTCCGAAATCTAGCGCTTCCCTCTTCTGATATTCTCCAATTCTTCTTCAGAAATCTTTTAACTTGATCACTACTGCATAATGGTTGATACGGTATTGTAAAATGTCTTGAAAATGATATCAGAGCATCAACACCATTAACCTGTCAAGAAAATGAATTAAGCGATTGTAATCCCACATGTTAGTATCGTGCGTCGGTGTTAAAGAGATCGAGAACACAACAACTTACCTCTTCTGGAAGAAGTGGCAGCTTGGTAATATTGAAGTCATCATAAAACATGTAAAACTGGTCCAAATACTTCTGTTGAATTTTCATTCTTGATTTAAGTAACTTGGATTCAACGTCTGTAGGAGAAAAAACATAATAACGGGCATTATTTAAAAGGACATGCAAAGAAACATATATGTCATAGATGTATCGAGCACGTTACCTTCATCATCGAAGATTACTTGATTAATGATGATGTTGTGTGTGTCAATCTCAAACTTTGTGAGTTCTTGAACCAATCTTTCGGTTTCATAAAGCGAGAGAAATTCGGGAATGCAAACACAGACAAAGGTTGTCATGTAGCCTTAACATGACATAGGATAACAGTTTCTGAAAATGTTTCTCCGACTACAAAGAATAGACATAAACATTTCTCTGCCAATCATTTCTCTCATTTATTTCGGCCAATCTCGATTGTTGAGCTTCAATCTCCTCAATCAACATTGAATGAAGATGTTCCCGACAATAATTAGCAACCTATGAAAACAACACAACATCAACAGTAATCAGTGAAACCACAGAGCAAAAAACGTAAAAATCAAGGAAGAAGAAAAAGAAGTCTCCGCCGCGAAAACACTGACGACGAAACCCACAGCTTGATATTACAGCAGCAGCAGCGAGAGTATGCTATAAGGTTGGTTTGTCGTAACCCACTTACAGTTTATCGCTAAATCTGAATAACTAATAAGGTTGGTTTGTCGTAATCCCCGTAAACTATGATAGATACAGAGCCAGAGCTAGAGTCAGAGTCAATTTGGGATCATTTGCGAAATCTTTAAACTGAAAAAACAAAAGAATCATAAAATCAGGAAAACAATTGATTCAAGCAAAACACCAAAGCCACAGATGATCTAAATCATATATATAATCTGGAGAAGAATTTTCTTTTCATAGTTATGCTTAACTGCATGCATAAACTCGTCTAGAAGCTCCGCATATCCCTAAACACAATGTTAGCAATATAGAAGTTTCACACCCAATGTACAAAATCCAGTGAGTGTCATTCATACAATTAAAAATTTTACAAATATGAATTTGTTCGTTCTAATCAGACATCAATGAAAGCATGTAAACCGATTCGCGTTTGAAACCCTAAAATCTCAATCCAAAAGATGCATCAACGTAAACCGATTCGAACACCATTCTTGTTTCGGTGTGATACCGAAATAACAAAAGAGATAGCGAAAGAGGTAGAGAAGGAAGAAGAACAACAAAAAGAAAATGGATCAAGAGAGATATAGAAGAAGAAAAATGAGAGAAAGAAAGAGATATAGTGAAAAAGGATGAGAGAGAAAGAGAAGATGATGAGTTTTTTTGAATTAAAGTTGATTTTGAAAGAAGAGGTTAGAGATAAGGAAGCTGAGAAAGAATGCAGAGGGTGTCCACGTGGAACAACATGGAAGAAAGGGGGCAAATCGGTATTTTCCAGAGCAGTTAACTTTCTTATATTGTAGATTATTATTTGAACATAGTTATTAAAAATAAAAATAAGATATAATATTCACTTTCAACATATCTTAACTTCTAATCCATTTCTCTTTTCCTCTCCCTCTTTATCCCTCTCTCCCACCCTCTCCCTCTCACTCTCACTCCCTCCCCATCTCTCTCTCTCTCTCTCTCTCTCTCTCTCTCTCTCTCTCTCTCTCTCTCTCTCTCTCTCTCTCTCTCCCTCTCCCTCTCTCTCTCTATATTAAAAATATTCTATCTCTTTCTCTCCATCCAACTTCATACTAAAAATACTATCTCTTGCTCTCTACTAAAAATATTTTCTCTCTCTCCCCATTCCTATAAAAAATACACTCTCTCTATGAAAATTTTTCTCTCTCCCTCTCTCTCCTCATTACTACAAAAGATACCCTCTCTCCACGAAAAATATTCTCTCTCTACTAAAAATATAATGATATCTTTTTTTTCCTCTCTGTCTAACTTCCAATCTTTTAACTTGCAGGTAGTAGTTATTATATGTGGAAGTTATTTAAATTAATGCCTTGAGTCGTAAAATATAGAGTTAAGTGAAAAGGTAGTAGTTATTATACGTGCAAGATATTTAAATTAATGTCTTGAGTCGTAAAATATAGAGTTAAGTGAAAGATAATTGATATAGAAGTTATAGATATCACTTTTTTATTATACAAAAAGAAAATAGTGAAGTATTAGAAACAAATGAAATTGTGCCGCAGAACCATACATGAATAATTTCTTTTATATGCTTGCCTTCCTCTCCACCTTCTAATTTTATAGGTTGTTTATATTTAGAAGGTATACTGGAATTGATATTTTACCTTGGTAGAAATGAATGGTACGTCATTATGAAATACAAAATAGAACACCATTTTCTACGATTCAATGATTCTTTCACAAATTTATAAAAATAAATTATTGATGGATGAAAATTTGATTATCAACTGTGTCATCGCCATTTTTTAAATTGAAAATATATATCAAGCATGATTTGGTTGGTAATTGAAGCGAAGAGTAATAATAAATATCATATTTTATAAGGCAGTAGAATGAAATATATAACACACATTAAAAAAAAGTAACAAATTAAAGGAACAAAGTGTTGATAGTACCATAATTGTAGAGGAACAAAGTGTTATGGTACCATAAATGTCGGATTTGATACTCTAAATGCAATCAGTTTTCTTTTTCTTATGTTTATAATTTAATAGAAGGAATAAGAAGAAGAATTTAATAGAAAGAATAAGAAGAAGTATGAGAGAAATATGTAAACATCAAACACTGGAAAAATAAAAGAAAATGTTACAACACTAATATAATGAATTTGAAAGAGACATTCTCTACGTAATTATTTTGAATGCCCAAGCGATAATTGTTGTTGCTTCTTTTTTCTTTTTCTCTCCCCACTTTTATTTTTGTTTCTTCATACGATTATGTGTTTATATACTATTTTATATGTTTATCCGCTCTATGTTAACTTCTCACGTAAATTTTTTAGTTTTTTTAAGTAGTTATTTTTAAAGTTTTTTAATTTATAATTAAAAGTAAAAATTATTTTAAATATTAAAATAAAAAGAGTAGTTACGCAAAGAGCAATAATGAAATAAAAATGGGTCAGACCAAAATGATGTATCCCCTTTATATATTGTTATAGACTAGAAGCAGTTGATCTTTTACAAAGAGTCTAAAAATTTATGAATAACAATGTTATATCTTCTAAATTTATAAATATAATTTTTAAAAGGATTGACATTATTATTTAAAAGAATAGCGGCACATCTTATTGTTTATTGTTTGTGTATCATTTATTTTTATAAACTCATTTATTACAATATATATCATCGATGTAAAATTAGAGCTCGTGAATTGTGTAGTCGGAGTACCCGAGATCCTAAAGAACTTCCACGCAGAGCTAGATGCTGCTTTTTACATAGCAGACTGGAAGATCATCTCAGCTAGCTCCTGTTTTGCAGAAGCAACCTTTGGCTCTCCCCATTCCTTAGTCTTCTTCTCAAGGAAATCAAAGTCAGCTTTTCCAGCCTCTATTTGAGCCCCAATTTCTATATCAAAACTTTGATATCGCTTGCGGACAAGCTCGGCCAGAGAACCGTCCTCAACTAGCTTGGCAGCATTTTTGAGGCCTCGGGCCATTGTATCCATTCCTACAATATGAGCTATGAATAAGTCTTCAACATCTGTGCTCTCTCTCCTTAATTTGGCATCAAAGTTGAATCCGCCTGGTGCAATTCCATCATTTCTGATAACGCTGAGCATAATCATTGTTGCCTCTTGGATATCTACGAGAAACTGGTCCGTGTCCCAACCAACTTGAGGATCACCAGTATTTGCATCAATATTACCCAACAATCCATTAATTCTTGCAGTTTCGAGCTCATGATGACAACTGTGGCCAGATAGGGTGGCATGGTTGCACTCAATGTTAAGTTTGAATTCCCCTATAAGTCCATATTTTCGCAAGAAATTAGCTGTAGTTGCAGCATCCCAATCATACTGGTGTTTTGTAGGCTCTTGTGGCTTTGGTTCAATTAAAAGTGTTCCATTGAATCCAATCTTCTTTTTGTGTGCAATAGCAGCTTCAAAAAATCTAGCCAAGTGATTAAGCTCTCGTTCCATATTTGTGTTCAAAAGAGATTGGTAACCCTCACGGCCGCCCCAAAAAACATAATTTTCTCCTCCCAAATAATGTGTCACCTCCATGGCTTTCTTTACTTGAGCAGCAGCATATGCATACACCTCTAACTCAGAACTAGTAGCAGCACCATGCATATAGCGAGGATGCATGAACAACTGAGCTGTTCCCCACAAAACACTCTTTTTTCCCTTAATCTGAAGCTCTTGAGCAAGAGCCACCACTTCATCCAGGTTTGCATTTGTTTCCTCAAGAGTCGGCGCATCAGGTGCTATATCCCTATCGTGAAAGCACCAAAAGTCCACACCAAGTTTGTTTATGAACTCAAAATTCGCTCTCATCCTTCTTTTAGCCATTCTTAATGAATTGGTACCATCTTCCCATGGCCAATGTTTGGTAGGTGCACCGAATGGGTCACCACCTATTCCACGGAATGTATGCCAAAATGCAACACTAAATCTAAACCAATCCTTCATCTTCTTCCCAAGAACTTCCTCTTCTGCATTATACCATTTAAATTAAAGTGGATTCTTACTCAAAGGCCCCTCATATTTAATTTTGGAAATGCCAGGGAAAAACTCCCCTTCCCAATCATCTGAATCACCGCAATTACCAACATTAGCAGCAGGACAAGTCTCGGGTATAGCAATCACTACATAACAGAAAACACTGAAACTAATCAACAGTGATAATTTCCCAAATTTCATCATCATAGATTTACGAAACTTCTTATGAGATTTCTTTATAAAGTTTGAAATCTAAACTATGGTATACTGATCCCATAAATAATAAATAATAATATGTTTGTTTTAGAAGTAAATAACACCTAATATGCATGCAATCCTCATTTAGTAATAGTTCTTTTTTAAGACCAACTGTTTACGCGGTTTTCGTTGAAGTTTATTTCAGTTTTCCCTTTTACATAAAACTAAACGCGTTTCCAGATAAGATTATTCGGTAAGATTTTTCAACAAATCTTTTTTCTTAGTAAACAAAAACAGTTGTTGTTTTAGAAAACAAAAACTTTTTTTTTTAGAAATCAAAATCAGTTATCTCACATTCTATAAAAAAATTAATTACCATATTAACAAAAAATTTAATTGAATTTCCCAACTTCAATTTTTTAGAATTTATTTTAAATAAAAATATATATTTTTTAGATATTAAATTGTAAATTAATTATATTTTATTTTTTCAATAAAATTTCGTCGATTAAATTACGAAAATTAAAATTAGTTATTAAGGATTTATAAATTTGTTGATATTTTAAATTATTTTCCATGCAAAACCAATAGAAATAAAAGATATTTGGTGATAATATTTATTTTTAATCAGGAAAATAATTTAAGAAATTATAGTATTTAGTTAAGAAAATAACTCTAGTAGTTATAATTTTTAGAACAATGAAAGTAGTTTATTTTATCATAACTTAATTGATAGTTAAAGAGACATTCCAATATATGAGAGCGAGTTTGAATTATCAAAATATATATTTTTGGACATATAATCTGACATCAATTTTGCTTGTGTATAGTTTGCACTTTTCACCTTATATTTTTTTGGTTTCAATTGTTGATACCACATTGATTTTGGCCTATTATGCTAAATTATTGTGATCATATCTTATGAGAATGAATAAGTTATATGAGAATGAATTTGAACCATTAGATTTTAAAATAAATTAATAAGAAATCCGTGCGAGGTCCCCGTATCACATGTTTACCAAATCATCCTTTCTATATTTCGAATTCATTCTTCAATTGGTTAGCATTGACATAGTTACAAATATATGCTAATAATATACACCAACTTTTAAGCATGAACAGCGAGAGAAATATTTAAAAGCTGGATATTAAAATGTATAGTCTAGTGCTGGTATCTCATAGATACGTTTACATCTACCCGTGAATACATATGAGTTAACAAAACTCAGAATCCAAATGAGTTAATTTTAAAACTACACTTGAATAAAATCATTTTTCCAATTCAAATAACATTAATTTTTTAGATATTACTCAATTTTTCCAAACCAAAAATTTATACCAGCTTCCCATCAAATATCAATTTTAAATCGTTCTTATTTTTACGAACCTACAATATATGACAGCTCTCCATCAAATTTCAATTCTTAATGAATATCTACATTCCATGGTAACTTGAAATTTCAGTTCTAAATGAATATTTTCTCTATCTTTTTGTCTAGGAGAATTTCATAATAGAAGTTTAACTCTACAAAATTTTGTAAATTTCAAAAAAAATTAAATTCTTTGATATTTCATTGAATAATTTTAAATAAAAATATAATAATTTTTTTAAAAAATGTAATTAATAATAATAATTTTGAATTTATATAAAATTTAGTATGTTTGATAATAATATATAATGATAATAATTAGAAACTAAATTAATTGTTTATAATAACTTAGAGATATTTTTGAAAATCAACGTATTCGATCACTATTAAAATTAGAGTTCAAACAAGCACTCCCGTGCCCGTTTGTCTGCTTTTTTTAATGTGCACAACGTCAAAACATAAACGTATTTTTTATATTAATTTGATTTTAATTTAAAATATTGATTGAATAAATTTTGTGATCGAAATTAAAACTAAAATAGATGAATTATATAATAATATCACCTGAAAATACCAAATGTGTTTAAACTAAGATATATTCGTCTAATGTGTGTATGTTAGTCTAAGTCGTGTCCATATGTTCGTTTTTCTTATTTTACAAATGTGTGTATGCATTTTATTATATTTCCGTATATGTTCCTTTAAAAATAATATTTTTTAACATAGTTATTAAAAGTAAAAATGAGATGATAATGTTCACTTTCAACATATCTTAACTTCTAATCTCTCTCTCTCTCTCTCTCTCTCTCTCTCTCTCTCTCTCTCTTACTCCATCCCCCTCTCTCACTCTCCCTCTCTATCTCCTTCTCTCCTCTCTCTCTCTAGCGTTTTTTTTTTAAATTCTCTTCCACGTTAAAATATAAAAAGGATATTTTTTGTGAAAATTTTGTGATATGTACTTTCGTGGTCAATTGTTCGCCTTTTTAACGCACCTATCCAAAAAAGTTATAAATATTTATCTATCGCTCTCCCATATCCTCTCTCTCTCATTCTAATAAAATATTCTCTCTCTGCTCTCCACCCCTTTTATACTAAAAATACTACCTCTCGCTCTATACTAAAAATACTCCCTCTCTCTCTCTCTCCTATTCCTTCAAAAAATACACTCCCTCTGTGAAAAATATTCTCTCTATCTCTCTCCTCATTCCTACAAAAAATAACCTCTCTCTCTACGAAATATTCTCTCTCTACTAAAAATATCCTCCATTATTCTCTCTTTCTTTCTCCCTATCCTTTCCCAATAAAAATATTCTCTCTCTTTATCTCCATCCCTGCTCGTTGTTCAGTTTTTTTTACAAATGTGTGTATGTACTTTATTATATTTCCGCATATGTCTCTTTAAAAATATATTTTTTTTAACATAGTTATTAAAAATAAAAATTAGAAGATAATGTTCACTTTCAACATATCTTAACTTCTACTCTCTCTCTCTCTCTCTCTCTCCATCCCTCCCTCGCTCCCTCTTACTCTACCCCCCTCTCTCACTCTACCTCTCTATCTCCTTCTCTCCTCTCTCTCTCTAGCGTTTTTTTTTAAATTCTCTTCCGCGTTAAAATATAAAAAGGATATTTTTTGTGAAAATTTTGTGATATGTACTTTCGTGGTCATTTGTTCGCCTTTTTAACGCACCTATCCAAAAAAGTTATAAATATTTATCTATCTCTCTCCCATATCCTCTCTCTCTCATTCTAATAAAATATTCTCTCTCTGCTCTCCACCCTTTTTATACTAAAAATACTACCTCTCGCTCTATACTAAAAATACTCTCTCTCTCCTATTCTGTCAAAAAATACACTCCCTCTGTGAAAAATATTCTCTCTATCTCTCTCCTCATTCCTACAAAAAATAACCTCTCTCTCTACGAAATATTCTCTCTCTACTAAAAATATCCTCCATCATTCTCTCTTTCTTTCTCCCTACCCTTTCCTAATAAAAATATTCTCTCTCTTTATCTCCATCCCTGCTCGTTGTTCAGTTTTTTTTACAAATGTGTGTATGTACTTTATTATATTTCCGCATATGTCTCTTTAAAAATATATTTTTTTTAACATAGTTATTAAAAATAAAAATTAGAAGATAATGTTCACTTTCAACATATCTTAACTTCTACTCTCTCTCTCTCTCTCTCTCTCTCTCTCTCTCCATCCCTCCCTCGCTCCCTCTTACTCTATCCCCCTCTCTCACTCTACCTCTCCATCTCCTTCTCACCTATCTCTCTCGCGCTTTTTTTTTAATTCTCTTCCACGTTAAAATATAGAAAGGGTATTTTTTGTGTAAATTTTGTGATATGTACTTTCGTGGTCATTTGTTCGCCCTTTTAACGCACCTATCCAAAAAAATTATAAATATTTATCTATCTCTCTCCCATATCCTCTCTCTCTCTCTCTCATTCTAATAAAATATTCTCTCTCTGCTCTCCACCCCTTTTATACTAAAAATACTACCTCTCGCTTTATACTAAAAATACTCTCTCTCTCTCTCTCTCTCTCATATTCCTTCAAAAAACACACTCCCTCTATGAAAAATATTCTCTCTATCTCTCTCCTCATTCCTACAAAAAATACCCTCTCTCTCTACGAAAAAATATTCTCTCTCTAATAAAAATATCCTCCCTCATTCTCTCTTTCTCCCTACCATTTCCAAATAAAAATATTCTTTCTTTCTCTCCATCCTTGCTCGTAGTTCAGTTTTTTTAGCAGAAAAAAGTAAATGTGTATATATTTTTTTATGAGGTTTTTATTATATGTCGTTTTAGAAATAATATTATTTAGACACAATTAGTAGAATTAAAATCAAGATGATAAATGTATGTTCCAAACGAGCATGGTTGTCATCTTTTTTAATACACACGCGTCAAAATATAATCATGTATTTTTTAATTTAATTTTGATTTTAATTTATATTATTTATGCAATAAATTTTGCGATATACATCATTGTTATAAATAGGCCGAGGGTGAAAAATATAAATAATTTTAATTTTAATTTTAATTAAATTATTTAGGTGGAAAAAAATGTGATACGACTTCAAATATATAGTAAATTTGTGAATAATATGAGAAGACTTTAAATTAGAAAATAATTTTAAATAAATAAAATTCAATCATGAAAATAATATGCACATATATCATTAATAGGTTGATAAATAAGTTTTTATTGATTTCTAAAAAAAATAAAAATAAAAATATCTTATGTATTGAATATTTAATTTACCCTCTATAAAAGAAAATAAGGAGCATTAAATTAACCAGTCAATTAATTCTACAGAAAAGAAAATTAGAAAATTAGAGAGCCGGTTACAAATCAGTTTATAGATAATAAGCACATGCATTAAAAATGGAAAAGAACATTGCATGAATTAAATTAAATTAAAATAATAAGAAATAGTGTATCTATATTCTCTCTGTCACCATTAGAATACATGGTCTAGTCTTGGATTTCAATTTTTCTCACTCGGTTTTCTCCCCGCTCCTTCTTTGATTTTTATGTACATCATCTTCTTTGCCTCATTGTCACTTTTTTATTGAATAATGTTTTTGACTTTGAAACTTACCAAATTAATGCATTAAGACGCATATGTCCAATAAATTGTGTAAGGCATCAAACATAATTAATATATACCATACTCTTATTATTTGTAACAAAATAGGGTTATTGTTTGCAAAACAAAAAATAAAATAGCAAACAATAAAGCAAAGGTAAATTTAAAGAAGAAATCGAGCAGAGAGATGGAAAAAGAGAGTTATTAAAAATCAACCAAAAATAAATAAAGATATAAAACAAACAATAATAGTTTTGAATAAATATCCAGTGGATTGTGTTGTTATCACATAAGTGCATATATACATGAGGCGGTTTTTCTTCTTCTTAACTGCTTCATAGTTATGTAGAGTAATTTTTTATTGTGTTCCGATGTACAACTTGTTGAATATACAAACACATCCCTAAACACAAATTAAAAAAAAATTGAGAATTAATTATTCAACTAAAATTAAAATTAAAATAAATAGAAAAAAACATATACTAATGAATTTATTATTTCACTAAAATTGATTTTCAAAAGAAATAAACATGTCCTAGAGAATTCATTATTCTTTTGAAAATGAAAAAAAAAGAAAAAAAAATATCAGAGAACATTTGACGACATCAATAAGCGCAATGTTTGTTTCTTCTTGATCATAAGAGCAATAGGAAATCTGTAAAATTAACAAATGAACTCTATTGACAAATTAAAAATGTACTAATTGACCGATTCTTTATGTTGCAGTAATGAATCAAAAGGGAATTCTATGTTAAACTAAATAAAGTGCTAATTTATTAAAAAAAAAACCATTGAGGAGGGAAATACGAATGACTAGCCAAAGTGAGAGAGGGAATATTAAAATGCAATACATTGTGAAATAGGAAAAGTAGTTATGACAATTGTAGTAGCGTGAGAAGTTATATTGGACAGTTTATCATTTAGCATGTGTATGGTTGATTTTTTCAAATAATATATTTGAGATTTTAATAGTAGTTAAAGGGTAAATATGGAAGTAAAATAGGCCAATCCATTTTCTTGTATCCTCTTTATATATAGGTATAGATGATATGTCTAAGTTTTGAAATTCGGATTAACAACATTCGAAAACTGAAATCTGAACGCGCCTCAACAAACCACCATACACCCAATCTCAAAACCAGGCAAAATTAACTTTAAAAGATTTATCCAGATTTCAAATTTTGGATTTTACCTTGTTATCACAAAAACATAAACAATTTCTGAAAAAGGATGAAGAAAATCATAACTCAACATAGATTTTTGTTATGACATACACAAAATACATAACATAACATAGATATGTATAAACTTAAATATAGCATGACATTTCGTCACTAACAAATAGTTCAAGAAGTTTCAACATCTTCAGAATATCGTTGGTTTATCTTACAATTATCGCATCCACCTCGGTTGGACCCTTAGTTGTGTAACAATGAACTATACTCCACATAACACTTAAATTTGCATTCTTCTTCGGCTCAAAATTACCGAACTTCATCTTCCCTTCATTAACAATCGAGGGTAAAGGATTCTCGATCTTAACTATGTTGGGGAGTCCGGGAAAGTCGGGAGCACCAACGGTACCAATGCTCTAGGACCACAAGAGAGGGAGCCACCACATCTCAACCAAAAACCTCAAGGTGATAGGTGAATGAGTCTTTTCTCTTATAAATCTAACATTCCACCCATTCAAATGCAATGTGGGACTTTAATCACTCACACTAGCATATAAAATTCTCCCCCACAAGTGTGAGTACCCCACATCCAATAATAGGATCCAACACCAGATCTATCTATCGCTCCTCCACCAAGCTAAACCACGGCTTTGATACCACTATTGGGGATTCCGGGAAAGTCGGAAGCATCAACGAGACCAATTCTCTATAACCACAAGAGAGGGAGAAACCACATCTCAACCAAAAACCTTAAGGCGATAGGTGAATGAGTCATCTCTCTAACAAATCCAACATTCCTCCCATTCATAGGCAATGTGGGACTTTAATCACTCACACTTACATTCAACAAACCACTTTTTCGATTGTATAAGTAATACAAGAGATTTTCCAGTTTGGATTTCATATCTACAAAATGGGTGTCCTCGGTGACCCTAAATTCAAAAGTAGGTATCACGCTGTTGAAGTAAACAAATGCGATATACTAATATTTTTTAATTCTAGTGTGTTTTTGTTAAAAGTTTTAGATCAATATAGACTATACAAAAGCTATCATGTCTCTGGGGTTTGTTTGGATTCCAATTTTTGAATTCACCCTATTATGTACGAAAAATAACACAAAAAAGAGGATCATCCAAATATTGAAATCCGAATTCACCCCATTTTCAGAACACATGAGATTTTTCCAGAGTTTGAAATTAAGATTCACCCTTATTGAGGCCAACTTCATACCATGTTTTAACAAACAAACATAACTAGTTTTATGACATGCAAAATGTTAAGTTCACTATTTATACAAGTAATGTTATATATATATATATTGAAAAAGATCAAAATGTATCTGAATTACATTAGTAAAAACAAAAAACTAACATTATATACAAAAATTATGCCACCACCTAAATAATTTGTAAGATAAAACTAAAATGCATCTTAATATGTATCACCACCTAAATCTATATCTATGGATGGTTACTCCTTTGAATTTTTCTGATTTGATTGTCTTTCAATATTGCTCAAGTTGGTAAACTCTTTCATTCTATCCAAAAAATTAATTGGCCAAGTTTTAGAATTTTTGTAGATGAACTGTCCACTCAGAGGATGTTCTTCTAATTGTAGAACCACTTTGGAGATATCTTGACCTATTTTCTCTACTCTGACAACTTCGTGAAAAATAAAGTTCAATCTCGCTCAACATATATTATCGACCAATTGTGTATAAAGATTTTTGTTTTTAAATTTATGTTCTAATTCAGCAATGCTGCAACTAAATGATATTAGTATCTCATTATGTTGATTTCTAATCATTTGGTTCATGGATTCCTAACCCTTACACTAACCCCCTTTACTATTTCTCAACAAGTTATTCACTATAGTATGAGTATATTCAATTGTATTTGTTCTAGTATTTTCAAAATGTCTAACCTAATCGATCCAAGTAGAAAAAATCTTCTCCTTCACCGAGTCTAAAGTATGCTTCCAACATATTTCAAGAAATTCAGATATCCCGTGCACAGTATTATGAATTGTATGACATATTCACCATATAACTCTTCATTAGAAGAATTCATGATAATATTTTAGGCATCCATCATGTTTTTCAATATCACACTAGGTTTGACCATTTTCTTGTGTTTACCCCTTATTTGTTTGGTCCCTCTCGCGAGCTTAAGTCCACCTCTTACAATTTTTGTTAAATGATACCTACACAGTAAAGTAAATGATGTAGGAAACACTTTTACAACTGAATTCATTAGTGCAATATCCTGATCGATGGAAATCATGTGTGACATGTTTTCTAGGTCTTTCAACATAGTTCCAAAGCCCACGTAACATAATCCTTTTTTATACTTTCCAAAAATACAAACCCAATTGAAAAGGTCATCTATGTATACGTAACACCAACAATTTCCAAAAGTGGAAGCACCTACTCGTTGGTCTTATATGTTAAATTAATTATCAACACAATGAGAAATATGTTAAACAACTTGATGGAATCAAGATGATTCCAAGAACTTTGTACCTAGATACTCACACACTTTGTACCTAGATACACAATGATCATCATCCAAGAACTTCAATATTTGTTTCCTTTCAGATCTCGAAACTTTTATCGATGTGTTGTTTCGGGAATGAAAATTGTATACTTGCTTAATATTTGATACACTTTAGGGTTTTTTCCTTTCAAAGTGGATAATATGTTTTTGGGCTTAACCATGTTCAGTGTCATGTCAGAAACAAGTTTATTCTCTTAAAAATTCAAATGACATACAATCGGATGCCTGACTAAATTGTGACATAAAATATGGTTATGTGTACCACAAATCTCATTAAACATCCATGTATTATTCGCCTTGTGGTACTCGTGCAACTTAAAAGGATATCCACTTTTCCTCGATTTGGTGGCATTGCGTTTCAACTTACATATAGGTTCTTTATAATTGCCACTCCGTTCGCATTTCATCGTAACAAATGCTTGTCTTTTATAGAATTAGAATTCAACCTCCCGATAACAATGTCGAATCCTAATTTGACACCCTCTGTGCGGACCCATTAAAGCATATGTTCACATTAAAAAAACTTTTGTTTATTGGTAAATAATTTTCCAACATTAAACTAGACATCACCTGGTTTAACATCTTTAGATGCAGTAGCTTTGGTGAGGACATCAGGGTGCGCCATAACTACAATCAGTAAAACAGATTTTCTCATTAATGATCAATGGAATACATGTATGTTACATGTAATTCTATCTTCCTTTTACGCATTTTGATGTCTAAATACAGTAGAATAATGTTTGCAAGGAAAAAACTTGAATGCGAATGTAAGGAGATTTTGGTAGGGTTTTTCAATATTGGTGTTATGATCATGAATACACCCATACATGCAAGGTTATGTAAACTTCATTTTCCTGCTTGGTGTTTTTGGATTTCAATATCCAGACGATGAGGGTATATCCGAACATCGAAATCCAGACTGTTTTATTTTTGGGCAAAAATAAGGGTGTCTCTTTAATGAAGTGATTTTGTTTTAAAATGAATACGTCCTGATTCCAATCTTAAAAAGTTACTAATGACATTTCAAGTTTTCATTCACACATGTAATGAGGACGACCCATAAAAAATCCATCCAATAGAAATATGTTGGGCTTAGATTAACAAAAGAATGAAATAAGCCCAATAAAAATAATACAAAGGATCTTAGGAAAACTAAGTGATTTATATTAAACTAACATCCTTTCAAGCCGGGCTATGTATGAAGAGCTTTTTTTCAGTATACAATATATATAAAATAGTAATTGGTAATTTTATTATCAAAACTTAATCTTTAATTTATTAAAACCACATTTTACTGGTAATTCCTAGTCTTATTATCAAATATGTAATTTATAATCTTTTGGTCAGATTAGTTTTTATTATATGATTTTATTTTATTTTAATTATTATAAAAATTTGACTTAGTGGCTGATTTTTTTAAGGAGAAAACTTATCTATAATTTATTAGATGTGGTTTATACTATTTTCCGATGAAAATATGACAAGTGTACTTAAATGTTATTTAAGTAAAAAGAGGAGAAAATTGCATATGTATAGGAGAAAATTATACATTTGTCATATTTTTATTGAAAAATAATATAAACCACACCTAAAAAATTGTATATAAATTTTCTTCTATTTTAAATTTGATTAAGGTTAGTGATGATGGTTGAAATAAGCGTGAAAAGTGAAGGATAGAAAAACACTTAGAAAGGGGGGGTTTGAATAAGTGTAGTCTAAAAACTTGAACGATAAAAACAATATGCACAGTTATTTTTATCCTGGTTCGTTGTTAACTAAACTACTCCAGTCCACCCCCACGGAGTGATTTACCTCACCTGAGGATTTAATCCACTAATCGCAACAGATTACAACGGTTTTCCACTTAGCCCACGACTAAGTCTTCTAGAGTATCCTGATCACAACCTGATCACTCTAGGAACAAATGCTTAGACACAAGCTAAGACTTTCTTAGAGTATCCTGACCACCACGTGATCACTCTAATTATAACTGCTTAGACACAAGCTAAGACTTCCTAGAGTATCCTGATCAACACTTGATCACTCTAGTTACTTACAAATTAATGTAATCAATTCTAAGAGTATTACAAATGCTTCTGAAAAGCTATAATCACAACAGTGATATTTCTCTTAACGTTTAAGCTTAATCTCACTAATATATTACAACAGCAATGTAGTGAGCTTTGATGAAGATGAAGTTTCTGAGCTTTGAATTTGAACAGCGTTTCAGCAAGTTAATTGTTAGCAAATCGTCAACCTTGCTTCTCATCAGAACTTCATATTTATAGGCACTTGAGAAGATGACCGTTGGGAGCATTTAATGCTTTGCGTGTTCCGTACAGCTTTGCATTTAATGTTTCACGCTTTTGTCAACTACCTCGAGCCTTGTTCACGCTGTGTCTACTGACGTTGCCTTTAATAGCTTCCAACGTTCCTTTTGTCAGTCAGCGTAGCCTGCCACTTGTACTTTTCTTCTGATCTGATGTTTGTGAATAAAATATTTGAATATCATCAGAGTCAAATAGCTTGGTGTATAGCATCTTCTTGTCTTCTGACCTTGAAGTGCTTCTGAGCGTGATACCATGAGAACTTCAGTGCTTCTGCTTCTGACCTCAAGTTCTTCTGATGCTTTCATAGACCCATGTTCTGATTCTGCCTTGACCATCTTCTGATGTCTTGCCAGACCATGTTCTGATGTTGCATGCTGAACCTTCTGAGACAAAGCTTCTGAGCGCTGATTTGTGCATACTCTTTATATATTTCCTGAAATGGAAATTGCAATGTATTAGAGTACCACATTATCTCACACAAAATTCATATCCTTGTTATCATCAAAACTAAGAATATTGATCAGAACAAATCTTGTTCTAACAATCTCCCCCTTTTTGATGATGACAAAAACATATATAAATGATATGAATTTGCGATCAGAAAGAGCAGACGGCTAAAGACAAATTACACAGCTATAGCATAAGCATGTGAATATGTCTCCCCCTGAGATTAACAATCTCCCCCTGAGATGAATAATCTCCCCCTGAAATAAATACTCGAAGAACTTTAATAATAAAAGACTTCCCTGATTATTTCGGTAGAGACGATTACATAAGCTTCTGTCTTCAGATAATTCATAGCTTCTGACTTCTGCTTCCATTGGACAGCTTCAGAACTTGAATTTCTTTAGATCCCTAGAACACTCACAGCTTCTGATTCCTGCTTCCATTTAGGACAGCTTCAGAACTTGAATTTCTTTGATCTTCAGAACATTCACAGCTTCTGATTCCTGCTTCCATTTAGGACAGCTTCAGAACTTGAATTTCTTTGATCTTCAGAACATTCACAGCTTCTGATTCATGCTTCCATTTAGGACAGCTTCAGAACTTGAGTTTTCTGGATCTTTAGAACATTCACAGCTTTTGATTTCTGCTTCCCTCGGATAGCTTCAGAGCTTTGAATTTCTTCTTACATCACTTCATGCTAGATTGTATCAGAACATTGTTGAATGTACCAGAGCATCATCAGAGCATCTCTACATCCTGAAATGTTACAGAACAAAACTAAACGACAAAAGTCAGCATGAATGAGTTAGAACATAAAATGTGTATCAGAACACAAAATATGTATCAGAGCCATATAAGCCATATAGAATATATCAGATCCAATAGACAATGTATCAGAGCAAATAGACAATGATTTGGATCATATTCTATTATCAGAATTTCTGATCATTCTTCCTTCTTGCTTCTGATTCTGAAGCTTCCTAGCACTCAGCTTGCTTCAAGAATCCAAGAGCTTGATTCATTTTGTTGCTTCTTATGTTGATCTTGAATTTTTGATTCCTGCAACAACACAACTTAAAAAGCATAGAACTTTGCAAGTTCTGTTAGTAAATGTGGAGCCTTTTTACTCGGTAACTGATAATATTAATCAGATCATTTATCATATATTTTCTCCCCCTTTTTGTCATAACATCAAAAAGCATAAAAGATTCAGATGTAAAGCAAGAGACAAAAGGAAAGAAACATAAATAACTTTTCATTGATTTCAACAAGAAGGATTACAAAAGAGGAATGCAGGAAAACAGATGCAACAAGGAAAGAAAACTACAAAGACTTAAGAACTACAACCCTAGCTTAGACATAATCCTAGCTAACATATCATGAATCCCAGCGTTGTTCTTGCTCTTGCTTGGTCATCAAATCTTAAAACTCTGCATGCCTGAGCAGCTCCCAGAGAAAGAAGTAAATGAATACAAAAGAGGAACTGAGAACAGTTCACCAGGAGAGAGCGTATTCTCAGATGGGCTTTCCCTTAACATAGAAGTTAAGTCCTTATTGGAACCTAACTTCATCCAATATCTCAAGAAAGTCTTCTTCCTTTGGATAAATGTGGATAACAGCATCAAAGAAGAGATCTGACTTGAGAAAATCTTGGAATGCCATCCCGAGAGATGTTTCTCATCCTGTAACCGATTAACCATTCCATCCGTTCTATTCAAATAGATCATCCACTTTTGAGACTTAGTTTCTTCAACAGGTTTAAAGTTTTGATGAAGGGAACTGGGCGAAGGATTCATGATGAATGCTAGATCGATGAAGAATGAACTAGGGTTTTCGCAAAAGATATTCATAGAAAAGTGAGAGGGAGCGCAAAGATTGATTGAAGAATGCAAAGAAATGGAGAAATAAATAGAGGGAATGTGGGGAAGGAAAACGTTCTAGGGAAGGGAAACGTTCGAGGAATATAAAAAAGAAAAGAAGGACAATAAAAGAAATGATGAATGGCATTTAATGTAACATGACGTGAGGAGAGATAATAATGACAAAAGACGAGATTTGCACAGTTACCTAAGTAGACGTCCCCTCAACTGCACGCACGCTTGTCCAGAAATAGTCAACACGTGTTTACCATCTGGATAGCCAGTTACAGCTGTTTTGCTTTTAAAGAGATTCTGAATCAACTTAGACAATGAAACGTTAGTAATAACTGAATCACAATTTCTAATTGATTTCAATCAGAACTTCTTAAAAAAAATCCAATTTCATTTCAGAAGATACTCATACATAAGATCTTCTCATCTTCTCATTCTGGGCATAAATCCATACTGATATTCTTCAGAATGAACTTAAACCTATCTTCAGCAAGGGGTTTTGTAAAGATATCAGCCCATTGATGGTCTGTATCCACAAAGTTTAAAGATATAACACCCTTCTGAACATAGTCCCTTATGAAATGATGTTTAATCTCAATATGTTTAGCTTTTGAATGTAAAATAGGATTCTTAGATAAACATATAGCAGAAGTATTATCACAGAAAATAGGAATGTTACTCTCATATATCTGATAATCTTCCAGCTGACTTCTCATCCAGAGCATTTGTGTGCTACAACCAGCAGCAGCAACATATTCTGCTTCTGTTGTTGAGAGGGCAATAGTAACTTTCTTCTTGCTGTACCATGAGATCAGATGACTTCCAAGAAATTGACAACTTCCAGAAGTGCTCTTTCTTTCTATTCTATCTCCAGCATAGTCGGCATCACAGAATCCTACTAAGTTGTAATCTTTAGATCTTCTGTAAACTAAACCAACATTAGTAGTACCTTTCAGATACCTTAGAATTCTCTTAACCGCTGTTAAATGAGATTCTCTTGGATCTGATTGGAATCGAGCACACAAATAAACACTAAAGAGAATGTCAGGTCTAGAAGCAGTTAGATATAGAAGAGATCCAATCATACCTCTGTACAACTTCTGATCTACCTTCTTACTTACCTCATCCTTACCCAGTACACATGTTGGATGCATAGGAGTTTTGGCTTCTTTGCTTTCAGAAAGATTAAACTTCTTCAGAAGTTCTTTCACATACTTCGTTTGATGAACATAGGTTCCATCGGAAGTTTGGTTGATTTGAATCCCAAGGAAATACTTGAGTTCTCCCATCATGCTCATTTCAAATTCAGCCTGCATAGACTCAGCAAACTCCTTTCCAAGTGTAGCATTAGATGTTCCAAAGATAATATCATCAACATATATTTGACAAATTAAAATATCCTTTTTAAATGTTTTACAAAAGAGAGTAGTGTCCACTTTTCCTCTAGTGAAATCATTTTCCAGAAGGAAAGAACTCAAACGTTCATACCAAGCTCTGGGAGCTTGTTTCAATCCGTATAATGATTTCTTTAATTTGAAAACATGATTTGGAGACATGGAGTCTTCAAAACCAGGAGGTTGGTGAACATAAACTTCTTCATCTATATAACCATTTAAGAAGGCACTCTTGACATCCATCTGATAAAGAGTGATGTTGTGTTGAGTGGCAAAAGAAATTAATAAACGAATAGATTCTAACCTGGCCACTGGTGCAAAGGTTTATGTATAATCAATCCCTTCTTGCTGACTATAACCCTGAGCAACCAGTCTGACTTTGTTTCTTACCACTTCACCTTTCTCACTTAGCTTGTTTCTGAAAACCCACTTAGTACCGATGATGTTAAATCCTTTTGGTCGAGGAACCAAGTCCCATACATCATTCCTTGTAAAATGATTTAGTTCTTCTTGCATGGCAATTATCCAGTCTGGATCTTCTAGAGCTTGATCAACAGAAGTTGGCTCGATCAAAGAAACAAGACCTAATTGACATTCTGCATTGTTCTTAAGGAATGCCCTTGTTCTGATGGGATCATCTTTCTTTCCAAGGATCACATCTTCTGAATAAGCTGAGGCAAGTCTAGGTGATCTTCTGATAGTTGGTTCTTCAGAAATCCTAAGATTCTCTAAAGATGCAGCAACTTGATCTTCTGATCCATTGCTTCTGAGACTGCCAGCTTCTGCAGCTTTGCTTCTTGATTCTTCAACTTCTGATATATCAATATCAAAATCTGCAAAATTCTCAAACTGCTTTGGTTTTTCAAGACCAAGCTTATCATCAAACCTGATATTGATTGATTCTTCTACAATCAATGTTTCAGTATTGTATACTCTGTAGCCTTTAGAGCGTTCAGAATATCCAAGAAGGAAACACTTTTGTGCTTTGGAATCAAACTTACCAAGATGATCTTTAGTATTCAGAATAAAACATACACATCCAAAAGGATGGAAATATGAAATGTTGGGCTTTCTGTTCTTCCACAATTCATAAGGAGTCTTATTTAGAATAGGTCTGATAGAGATTCTATTCTGAATATAGCATGTAGTGTTAATTGCTTCTGCCCAGAAATGCTTAGCCATATTGGTTTCATTGATCATGGTTCTGGCCATTTCTTGTAGAGTCCTATTCTTTCGCTCTACAACTCCATTTTGCTGTGGAGTTCTGGGGCAAGAGAAATCATGGGCGATACCATTTTCTTTGAAGAACTCCTCAAAGAATCTGTTCTCAAATTCGCCACCATGATCACTTCTGACCTTTATGATTTTACACTCTTTCTCAGATTGAATCTGAGTGCAGAATTCAAAGAACACTGAATGAGACTCATCCTTGTGTTTCAAGAACTTTACCCACGTCCAGCGGCTATAATCATCAACGATGACTAATCCATATTTCTTCCCTCTGACAGATGCTGTTTTGACTGGGCCAAACAGATCAATGTGCAAGAGTTCTAACGGCCTTGAGGTAGAAACAACATTCTTAGACTTGAATGCAGGTCTGGAGAACTTGCCCTTCTGACATGCTTCACAAAGAGCATCTGATTTGTATTTCAGATTTGGGAGTCCTCTGACCAGATTTAGTTTGTTAATCTGAGAAATCTTTCTCAAACTAGCATGTCCTAATCTTCTGTGCCAGACCCATTGCTCTTCAGAAACAGACATAAGACAAGTCACCTTCTGCTTCTCAAGATCAGAAAGATCAATCTTATAAATGTTGTTCTTCCTCTTGCCTGTAAATAGGATTGAGCCATCCTTCTGACTTACAGCCTTGCAAGACTTTTGATTGAAGATTATATCATAACCATTGTCACTTAATTGACTTATGGACAATAAGTTATGCGTTAATCCTTCAACAAGAAGTACATTAGTTATGGAAGGAGAGCTACCAAGACTTATGGTTCCAGAGCCAATGATTTTGCCCTTCTGATCTCCTCCAAACTTGACTTCTCCGCCTGGTTTAAGCACCAGGTCTTGGAATGTAGACCTTCTTCCCGTCATGTGTCGCGAGCACCCAGAGTCCAGGTACCATGACATTTTGCTTTCTGTCCTCTTTGCCGCCAAGGATATCTGCAACAGAAATTATCTTCTCCTTAGGTACCCACAATTTCTTGGGTCCTTTCTTGTTAGTTCTCCTCAAGTTCTGATTGAACTTGGGTTTAGCAAAATATTTAACAGGAGGAACAGTATGATACTTCTTATTCTGAGTTCCATGATATTTCTTAGGTTGTGTCACATGCTTCTTGGTGTGTGTTATGTGAAAACTTTGTGCATGTGATGTGTGCTTAATATCATGGGAGTGGCCAAATTTAAATTGATTATACTGAGGCTTGTATGATATTTTCATATCATCCACAGATTCAAGCTTGTATGGGATTTCACCCTCATAACCAATGCCAACTCTCTTGTTCCCAGACACAGCATATATCATAGAAGCTAGCTGACTTCTGCCAATACTTTTAGATAAGAACTTCCTGAAACTTAAATCATATTCTTTCAGAATATGATTCAGACTGGGAGTGGATTTTTCTGAATCAGAAGGAGATCCAACATTATTGGATAATTTTAAAACTTTTTCTTTTAATTCAGAATTTTCCAACTCAAGCTTCTTAGTTTCAAATTCAAATTGCTTTTTCAGCTTTTTTTATTTGATACTAAGATGAGCTTTTAATTCAAGAAGCTCTGTTAGACTGGAAACTAACTCTTCTCTAGATAGTTCAGAAAATACCTCTTCAAAATCTGATTCTGATGTAGATTCTGATCCATCATCTTCTGTCGCCATCAGCGCAAAGTTTGCCTGCTCTCCTTCAGAGTCTGATCCTGATTCTGATTCAGAATCATCCCATGTTGCCATAAGACCTTTCTTCTTATGAAACTTCTTCTTGGGATTCTCCTTCTGAAGTTTCGGACACTCATTCTTGTAATGTCCAGGCTCATTGCACTCATAGCAGACAACCTTCTTCTTGTCAGATCTTCTGTCACCAGAAGATTCTCCACGTTCAAATCTCTTTGAACTTCTGAAGCCTCTGAACTTCCTTTGCTTGCTCTTCCAGAGTTGGTTTACCCTTCTGGAGATCATGGACAGTTCATCTTCTTCTTCAGATTCTGATTCTTCAGGATCTTCTTCTCTAGCCTGAAAAGCGTTAGTGCATTTTTTAACATTAGATTTTAATGCAATAGACTTACCTTTCTTCTGAGGTTCATTAGCGTCAAGTTCAATCTCATGACTCCTCAGGGCACTGATCAGTTCTTCCAAAGAAACTTCATTCAGATTCTTCGCAATCTTGAATGCAGTCACCATTGGGCCCCATCTTCTGGGCAAACTTCTGATGATCTTCTTTACATGATCAGCCTTGGTGTAGCCTTTGTCGAGAACTCTCAATCCAGCAGTCAGAGTTTGAAATCTTGAAAACATCTTTTCAATGTCTTCATCATCCTCCATCTTGAAGGCTTCATACTTCTGGATTAGTGCAAGAGCTTTGGTCTCCTTGACTTGAGCATTTCCTTCATGAGTCATCTTCAAGGACTCATATATGTCATGGGCCGTTTCCCTGTTAGATATCTTCTCATACTCAGCATGAGAGATATCATTCAGCAAAACAGTCCTGCATTTGTGATGATTCTTGAAATCTTTCTTTTGATCATCATTCATTTCGCTTCTCGTGAGCCTTACACCAGTAGCTTTAACAGGATGTTTGTAACCATCCAACAGAAGATCCCATAGATCAGCATCCAGACCAAGAAAGTAACTTTCCAATTTATCTTTCCAATATTCAAAGTTTTCACCATCGAATACTGGTGGTCTAGTATAACCATTGTTACCATTGTATTGCTCAGCAGAGCCAGATGTAGATGCAGTTGGATTTGTTTGAGTTTCACCAGCCATCTTTTACTGAAGCGTTTTTCTCTTCCTGAATCTTTTCTAAACACGGTTAAGTGCTTGCACCTTAGAACCGGCGCTCTGATGCCAATTGAAGGATAGAAAAACACTTAGAAAGGGGGGGTTTGAATAAGTGTAGTCTAAAAACTTGAACGATAAAAACAATATGCACAGTTATTTTTATCCTGGTTCGTTGTTAACTAAACTACTCCAGTCCACCCCCACGGAGTGATTTACCTCACCTGAGGATTTAATCCACTAATCGCAACAGATTACAATGGTTTTCCACTTAGCCCACGACTAAGTCTTCTAGAGTATCCTGATCACAACCTGATCACTCTAGGAAAAAATGCTTAGACACAAGCTAAGACTTTCTTAGAGTATCCTGACCACCACGTGATCACTCTAATTACAACTGCTTAGACACAAGCTAAGACTTCCTAGAGTATCCTGATCAACACTTGATCACTCTAGTTACTTACAAATTAATGTAATCAATTCTAAGAGTATTACAAATGCTTCTGAAAAGCTATAATCACAACAGTGATATTTCTCTTAACGTTTAAGCTTAATCTCACTAATATATTACAACAGCAATGTAGTGAGCTTTGATGAAGATGAAGTTTCTGAGCTTTGAATTTGAACAGCGTTTCAGCAAGTTAATTGTTAGCAAATCGTCAACCTTGCTTCTCATCAGAACTTCATATTTATAGGCACTTGAGAAGATGACCGTTGGGAGCATTTAATGCTTTGCGTGTTCCGTACAGCTTTGCATTTAATGTTTCACGCTTTTGTCAACTACCTCGAGCCTTGTTCACGCTGTGTCTACTGACGTTGCCTTTAATAGCTTCCAACGTTCCTTTTGTCAGTCAGCGTAGCCTGCCACTTTTCTTCTGATCTGATGTTTGTGAATAAAATATTTGAATATCATCAGAGTCAAATAGCTTGGTGTATAGCATCTTCTTGTCTTCTGACCTTGAAGTGCTTCTGAGCGTGATACCATGAGAACTTCAGTGCTTCTGCTTCTGACCTCAAGTTCTTCTGATGCTTTCATAGACCCATGTTCTGATTCTGCCTTGACCATCTTCTGATGTCTTGCCAGACCATGTTCTGATGTTGCATGCTGAACCTTCTGAGACAAAGCTTCTGAGCGCTGATTTGTGCATACTCTTTATATATTTCCTGAAATGGAAATTGCAATGTATTAGAGTACCACATTATCTCACACAAAATTCATATCCTTGTTATCATCAAAACTAAGAATATTGATCAGAACAAATCTTGTTCTAACAAAAAGTTACATGGACTTGTATTTCATTGAACGAGTTTTTATTTGCTCAATGACAAGTCTTTGAGAAATAGTAAAAATACTAACCCCCCCTGTAATGTTAGCGAGATTATGTTTTAGCCCCTGTAAAAAAAATTTTTTTGATCCCCCCTTAACTTCTGTAGATTCCATCCCTAGACCCCCCTAATTGCCACGGTTGCACTCAGATTCCCCTAAGATTCTATATTGTATCATACGTGGAATTTTTTTCTTAATATCCACCATGGCATTTCACCATCATTTCAAATTACTCTTCATCTGGAACGAAGAAACTAGGGTTCCTCCATTGTTACTCTCTCCATCGTTCCTCTCCTCGTATCATTTCCTTCCTCGCTGCTTCATCGTTCATCTCACAACATGGGTAGCAAATATTCATCTGTAGGAAACTCCGGTTGCAAATATTCCTCGCTGCTTCATCGTTCCCAAGCTCCACCTCACTGTGGTTGCAACGTTACCATGAAGATGTGGGTATCAAACACCCTTGATAACCCTAAACGCAAATTCTGGAAATGCAGAAATGTACTGGTAAGTTCATTCACTTTTTTTAGTTTGCTCTGTTTGCTGTGCGATAAAGGTTACTTGTAATTTGCAAAATGATTGTGGTATGTTCATATGGGATGATGAGCTGGGTGAATTCAATAATACCGAGGTGATTCAATGTACATGCACTGAAATGACAAAAGATGCGTTGAAAGAGATATTGAAGGACATTGTCACTGACAATCTGGGAGCAGACACAAGTTATGAGAAGATTATGAGGTTGAAGAAAAAAGTTGCAATGGAGAAGAAAAAGAACCATAACATGATGGTTGCACTTGTTATGTCTTGGATGTTTTTTTCAGCATTTTATATGTTTCTGTAATTTAGTTTAGGGAAGTGTATGTTGTTTGTGATTGTATCACTTGTATCACTTTTGTGGTATCACTTTTGTGGTATGTAACAATTTGATCTTGAATAGAATGAGTCTATTATCATTTGTTTATAAAGATTTGCATACACCATAATATGAAGTAATTACGAGATTAGATAACATTTGAGGAAATTGATCCAAAAAACCATTACAAATGTTATAGGTCATTACCCTAAAAGTCATGTAGATCATCACCCAAAATACCATTACAAATGGCCACAAAATAAAATACCATCACACTAAATACCATAACACATAGTACCATTACTAGACCATTACAAGTTAACTTAATGTCAATTGCTACAAAATACACAAAATAATCAACTGCTCTTTTGGTTCTTCCATTTCTTCAAAGACCTAGTTGACACTCCAAGGTTTGATGATGTCTCTGCAAGGTCTATAATTGTGATTGGTTGCTCAGATGAACCTGGACCAGTAATTGGTTTCTTGAACCAACTTAATTTGACTCTTTCACTCCTCCTTATCTTTAAACCATGGTGAGGTTTGATTGTCTTCTTTTTCTTGGGCTGTGGTTGACTAGTGTCTACAACACATGACTGGGTCTGACTCTCCACATCATTTGGCACAGCATCATGAACATTCTCAGGCTCTACATCATTTTGCACAACATCCTGATCATCATTCTGAACAACCTCAGTCTCCACATTATTTTGCTCCTCATTTGGCACAACATCATGTACAACCTCAGTCACTTTAGCTTTGACCTTTCTCTACATCACAGTCACAAACAAACAATACAAATTAAGACATTGAGTGCAACAGAAATATTTATGAAGAAAATATAACATGTCTTACCTTTCTTTTGAGTGCAACAGGGTCCTGTGTGGGGCTCTTACATGTCAAAGCATTATGACCAAACTGGTCACATTTTGTACATTTGTATGCAACCCCAGTCCTTCTTTTCCTAGCACCCTCTTCACCACTTTCTCGAATCCTCACCTTTCTAGGTCTACCAGGCCCTTGTTTGTAAGCTAGTGGTAGCATGTCTTCAATCTCAGGTTCTGGCCACATGTCTTGGCCATTTATAGGTGACACAGAGAATCACTAACATATGCATTTTCTTCACATTTCTTATTGGGCCTAGTCAACAATCCAGCAACTACCCCCTCTTCCCTTAGTGGCAAAGTTACATCAATACCCTCAAATCCATCTAACAAGGCAGTGGCTCTGTCGTCCTCACTATCATCCAATCCCTCAACCACTTCATCTCCTAAGTCATCTACATCAGTGACTCCATTAACACAAGTAGGTTCCCTCACATAAAGTTCTATGTTTTCAGCATCATGTTCCAGATATAAGTCTCCCTCAGTACCATTTGCACAAAAATAAGAAGCAAAGTCATATGCATCATCATCCTTTCTAATCGGAATATAACCCTCATCTATTTCCAATATCTTCGCCCATACCCTATAGCTCCCTTTCTTGTACCCTCACTTATTCACTAGGTTCTCGACAATTTCCATGGTCCATGATTCTATGTGTAACCCAGAAATAGTAGAATCTACCCCCCTTTATAGATTATCTCATCTCTGTTTACCCTAATAAACTCACCCCCGTGGTGGAAAGTAACGTTGAAGTGTTGCATATCCTGCGTTTAATCATTCAAATCGAAATAAAAACCCCAACAGAGAAAAAACACGAAATGGAGAAGAAGAAGAAGAAGAACCATAACAACACTAACCTCTGACATTGCGCCGTCGTCCACCAAACCTTTCTACGCCGTCCCCGTCGTCACTGTTGTTGCTAACTTGGGAATGTCTGAAAACGTTACTAAACCTAATTTTTACAAGGGGGTAAAGCCAAATGACTTTATTAACTCTTTACAACAGTGTGGCATGTATATTTTACCAATATTGCCACGTATGTAACATGTTACAGCAACATGGACATTTTAATTTAATTTTAATAAATCTGATTTAACAAGTGGCATTGAGGGGTGTTTTGGCGTGGAATCTTTGCAAGTTAAGGGGGTGATGAAAAAAAAAACTTTAAAAGGGGCTAAAATAAAAACTCGCTAACATTACAGGGGGGGTTTGTATATTTAACCCAAAATACTATTAGCGCGAAAGTCTAGCATCAATTGGGGATGTAGCTCAGATGGTAGAGCGCTCGCTTAGCATGCGAGAGGTACGGGGATCGATACCCCGCATCTCCATTTAGTGCTCTTTTATGTTTTCGTTCTGCAGTGTTCATTTTATATGTACACACGAAGCATTTCTTTGTACAAAATCGTCTACTCCCACTACTTAAACTTTGTACAATCTCTTTATTTATGGTACAAAAATGTACTATTCAATAGCTACAAATTTTGGTTGTTAGCTTGTTTCTTCATGAAGATGAGGAAAGAACGAATTCACCATTGGACAATCGTAATTCAGTTCAGCAGGTCTTGCAATTTTATGCCTTCACACATCAACCATCATCATATAAGTAGACATAGGAATAACAATCTATAGAATAATTACAAACATAATCATCTTCTTACCATTCTTGATCAATCAACATTTCATCTGTCAATCCAAATTCTCTTAACTCTTGTTCATCATGATGCATCAGTAAACTATACCTGTTAAAAAGTTTATGCTTGTCACATTTAGTTATTAGATTAACATTGTCACAGACACCAAAAACACGACGCCAACATTGAGATATATTATAACATGTATAGAGACCACGACACGCCTACAATATAAAACATTGAGATATGTATAGAGACCAAGACACGCCTACAATATGGAACATTGAGATATTATAGAGAGGATTATTTCCATCAATTACCTTCCACCATAACCCTTTTCCATGACAAGCTCACCTCCATTGCCAAAGTTATTGAGACCTTCAAACTGTTCAACTGTCCACTTATACCACCTCATGAGAAAAACTCTAAGTGTTAAACCGTGCGACACGATCACCAAGTTCACATCAAAATTCTTCTCCCCCGGTGGCTGATATCGTCCAATATTAATATCGGCTCTCAGTGTTTCTCTAAATCCTAAATTTCAATATTAAATCCAACATTAGATTCAATGGTGTTTACTTCCGGTTCACATTGACAAGGTTTTTAACGCGACATTAGGATTTTTTATATATCGAGGCCTATTTGACATAACTGTAATTCTTAACAATGTCAAGAATTTTAACTACTATTTTAAAATTTTATTACCTGTGATTCTGTCATATACATCGGCCGCGGATTCTCCATTTGGAAATCGGTAAAAGAATCTACCATAAAGATTTCGTTGCGCCTTTTCAACTTTCATCAACTCTCTATTTTGAAAATTCCCTTACATAACATAAATCACAAAGAAATAAATAAATTTAAAAACACACAATTATATATACAATGCAAAGAACTAATTGATACCGAAATCTTGTTCACGAATGCGAGGCTCTTCTCGAAAACCAGCAATTCTGGAGCGTTCAAAAGGACGAGCTAAGCTTTGCAAAGTTTCGAGTGTTCTTCTATATGGAGACACATAAAAGTAGAGTTGCCAATTTTCATCACCATCTTTTTCAATCATGTTCTTGATTCTTTGACCACATTCCTCTGCTTGAACCTTTCCTTTGTTGGTGAGGCCTATTTTAGGATCAGGTACTCTTGTGTAGACACTTTCATCCACGTTTCCTTCACTTTCTCCATGCCTAACAAGGATTATTCTTCTAGGCCTTGGAGGTACTGCACCAATAGTGGAAGCTACTAAAGGGTTTATGAGAGGATTTTTCTCTGGAAACCTGGCATGTCCATTGTTGTTGTTAAGTGAATATATGGATTCTGTTTGGTTGTGACAACATTGGATTAGTACTAAGTATGTGTTGTTTGTCTTATAATACTTAGAAATAGGATTGGATTTGATTTTAAGGTGCTTTGGTTGAGATGCAGAGAGAGGTAGTGTTGCTATGGCAATGCTCATGATATGCTTGAATGCAATTCTACTCAATCTCACATATTTATTTTTCACTTCATCCAGTCATGAAGAGAGTGTGATATTTGTGGTTGACATGAATCCTTCCAAAATCTTGGATATCATGAATGATAGACCAACCAGGTAGTCCATATCTATTGACAAGTGGCGGTTTTCATGCGGTTTTAGATTGTTGACATGTCTTGTACCTTGGATTGGAATTTGAAAAACATTTTGATTTTTCTTTATAGTTTCAAAATTGAGGAATATGAAAAAAAAAAATTTTAAATTTATTAAATACTTTCGTTGATACTTTGATGGGCTTTATTAGGTAAAATATTATGGGAAATACAAGACATATTTTGTGAAAAAGATAAAATGTGAAATAAGATGTTTCAGCATGTGTGCAGCATCTGGCCTCAGTCTATCGACCAAAGTTTGTGAGTAAATCAGTGTGTGAATCTCATTGTTTTCAAGGAGATTTGTTGTTTATGAATTGTATCTTTTTGCAAATATATTTTTAGAAGGATTTGATAAAAAATTGTCCAAATCGAAATCAAATTAAATGAAGATTTATAAGTAAATGAAGATCAAATCAAAACAAATATAATTTTCATCAATATTAAATCTGGTTGTTCTCAAATCTAATGTTCATTGAAGAAAAGCCCAACATATGAATAATTATATAAAGACTCCTCCTAACAACATTGAAGACACGAGTTAGAGTTAAATATCTTGAGTGTTAGGTTTTGTTCTTGAGTCATTTTGTATTTGTTTTTATTTGTGCACCTCTGTAGCACATAAGTTTCAAATCAAAGGTATAAAGGTTATTTGTTTCAGTTTGTTTCTATAGCGCTTGTATTGTGTATTGATCATTAGGGTTATTGATTGAGAGAAAGTGAAATGGTCTCATATTTAGGGGAAGTCCTAAATAAAAAGACACTGGTAGTATTATGGAGTGGGGAATTAAACAAAGGTTGTTCATCTAAGACACTTTGTACAAATACTATTGAGAGTGAATTTCCTTTCTTGGGTTGGAAGCCCCTCAGACTTAGGTGTTGCACTAAACTGGGCTGTCAATTCCTTCATTTTCTTTATTGCTTTATGATTTATCATCTTGTTTTCTGTCAAACTGTTATAAGCTTGTTGTACACATATTCCCAGACATTTTTCCAACATTTATCTTGTGAAGAACAAAATTTCAATTGGCATCAGAGCAGGTTCCCTGTTCTGTTTGGGTGAGCTATAGGAAAAGTATATTTTGTTCAAATGGACAACACTAAGGATGGAGGATCAGTCAATAGGCCACCTATCTTGGATGACTACAACTATGATTATTGGAAAGTCAAGATGGTTGCTTTTCTTAAATCCATGGACAATAAAACATGGAAGATTGTTATAAAAGGTTTGAAACACCTTGTGATTACCTCTCAAGATGGAACATCAATCTTAAAGCCTGAAGCTCATTGTTCTAATGCTGAAGATGATGAAGCTCTTGGAAACTTCAAAGCCTTGGATGCTATTTTCAATGGTGTGGACAAGAATATGTTTAAATTGATCAACACATGCACTGAAGCCAAAGAGGCATGGGAGATCGCAAAATTGCATATGAAGGTACGTCCAAAGTTCGTATGTCAAGGCTGCACCTCCTCACAACAAAGTTTTAAGAGATAAGATGGCTGAAGAAAAGCTGGAAAAAATCCTCAGATCACTACCTAAGTAGTTTGATATGAAGGTTATAGCTATTGAAAAATCACAAGACTTAAGCAACATTAAAGTTTATGAACTCATTGGTTCTCTACAAACCTTTGATATGACTATCAATGACGGGTTTGAAAAAGAAGAACAATGTGAAAGTGAAGAAAGTATATCGGATGCTAACGCTCTTCTTAGTAGAAATTTTAACAAATCCTTGAAGAAACTGGACAGAAGATGGACGAAAAATGTCGAAGACAAAGTGTTAGACAACTTCAAGAAAATTGATCCTCAGTGCAAGAGCAAATATGAAGACAAACCAAACAAAGTCAAAGGAGTTCAATTTCATTAATGTGAAGGTTTTAGCCACATTAAATCTGAATGTCCTACATTTTTAAAGAAGCATAAAAAGGGAATGTCAATCACATGGTCTTATTATGATGATGAGAGTGAAGAAACAACTAGTAAGGTAATGACTTTCACTAGAAATATATGAATCTTGTAGTGAGTCTAGTGACGAAGACGTCTCTAATGAAGAGTTAGCTATAACATACCGACTTTTGTATACCAAATGGGAGGAAGCACGCATAGTAGGAGAGAAACAAAAGAGAACTATAAGTGCTCTATTTCAGGAAAAAAGAGAAACTTGTTTCAATCATCACTAATCTGGAAGAAGAAATAACTCTGTTAAATTTCAAGCTTGAAAATATAACAAAAATTCGTTCGTATGTTGAACAATGATTCACATATACTAAATGAAATCTTGAAAGTGGGGACGATGTCTAGGAATATGAAGGGAGTATGGTTTTACTATAGCTCCATGAACAAAGAAATCAAAGTTTCCACTAAGAAGCTTGTTCCCCTTGAGAAAAATACTGAGTTTTTATTGTTGGACCATATGTCATAGCATCTGGTTCGACACATGTATCCTCAAAACAAATCCTACAAGAACTCATGATGGAGATATCACTTTTATAGAAGATACGGTCATATAAGGCCCTACTGCTATAGATTGTATGAATATCCTTAGTCTTATAATCAACTAAGTCTCAATTGAAAAATAGACAAGAACATTCAAGCAAGAAAGTGTGGAAACTAAAAGAAACAACCACAAGTCTCATATCTCATGCATCTCTTAGAATTTTATCAATAGAATATTAGTATTTTGATAATGGATGTTCCAGGCACATGACTGGAGAAAAGAACTATTTATAAGAGGTAAAATCTTACTCTAATAGTTATGTTACTTTTGGTGATGGAGAAAAAGGTAAAATCAAGTGCATAGGCAAACTGGTTTGTCCAAGCTTTCCTGGCCTTGACGATGTGTTGATGGTAGAGGGATTAACTGCAAACTTGACCAATATAAATCAACTATAGGATCAAGGTATGAATGTGAGTTTCAACAAATCAAAATGCATTGTTTCTAGCAAAGATCAAGAAGTGTTAATGAAAGGATCAAGATCCAAAGGCAACTGTTATTTATAGGTATCTCAAAACAAAAGTCATTCCTCAAAATGTTTGATATCCAAGGTAGTGAGACCAAGATATGGAACCAAAAATTTGGTCATCTCAACCTCAAGAGTATGAAAAATATCATATCTGAAGATGCTATCAAGAAATTGCCAAAACTCAAGATTGAAGAAGGCGAAATTTGTGGAAAGTGCCAAATAGGCAAGCAGACCTAGATGTCCCACAAGAAGCTCAAACATCTTACCACCTCAAAAGTTCTAGATTTACTTCATATGGACCTCATACAACCAATGCAAGTGGAAATCCTGGGTAGAAAAAGATATGTCTTTGTGTTTGTGGATGATTTTTCAAGGTATACTTGGATTGACTTTATTAAAGAAAATCTGACTTTTTTTGATGTTTTTAAAGAGTTATGCCTTCGTCTCCAAAAAGAAAATGGGGGTGAGATATTGAACATAAGGAGTGACCATGGCAAAGAATTTGAGAGCTCTAAGTTTTATGACTTTTGTTCCTCTAAAGAGATTGGTCACAAATTCTTAGCACTTATCATACCTCGGCAGAATGGAGTGGTTGAACGCAAAAATAAAACCTTACAAGAGTCGGCAAGAGTCATGTTGCATGCCAAGAATCTACCTTACTACTTTTAGGCTGAAGCTATGAACACAACATGTCACATCCACAATCGTGTGACCATAAGATCTGGAACCAAAACATATCAGTATGAGCTTTGGAAAGGGAAAAAAAATCAAATGCTAAACACTTTCATGTCTTTGGTAGCAAGTGCTACATCTTGGCAGACCGTGAACAAAAATATCAGCTAAACGTTGCCAGGAAGCCATGGCGGTGGATCCTTTTTCCAAAATAGTGGTAAGGAGATCAAGGGAGATGGTGGAATAAATCTATCAGAGCACTGTGAAATCAAGGGTTGTCCATATTTTAAAATCAACATCACCGGAGGCATGTTTTTCTTTTCCTTGTTGCGGAATAATGTGATGGACCACTTTGAGAGCACAAGCGTGAATTTCAAACTGTTTAGCCCACATGGTGTAGTGATGTTTCTCCATCTCTAGAATAAAGAGAATGTTGTTTTTGATGTTAGTGACAACAAGGGCTAAGTGAAACTCTTGTCTATTGGAAGAAAAGGACGACTTGGTAGGGCTGTCGACCTTGGTAGAAGCATGCTCAGACTCATCACCGAAAGAGGAATAGATGGTGCTGGAGGCGCGACAGTTGCTAAACGCGACAGTGGGTGGCGCAACAGAAGTGGCGGCGGTGATGGAGGATGAGTTATGGTGGCGGCAGCGGAAGCTTTTGAATAGAAGCGGCGATGACAACAAGTCAACAACACTAGGAGAAGAGCTATTGCAACAGTCGAATATAACCTTTCGACAGAACATCGAATAACAACTTCTACCAGAGTCCATAACAGCTTTGGATATGAAAGTAAAATCTAAAAATGTCACAATGCCTTATTATATTTAGATGAGGAACACCCCAAAAAAGGTTAAGGTTTTTCAAAAAAATGTCATGCACTACTGCAGTGACTGTATTTTTAACATTAGTATGTAACGACACGCACAAACATTAGACACGATATAATTTTCAAAATGGGTAGCATCATGTTGGTCCCCTATCTATGATTTATTGTATTGAGGCAAAATTTAACAGTATTATTCTGCCATTAGAGGCCAGATACGGGAATTTTCCTTTTCAGTGTCCAGATTCCCCTCTGGCTCTGAATATCTATCATACGTGAACGAAAAGAATGAACTAGGAGACAGATTCTAAAGATGGCACCAAAAGAATTCTTTTGGCTGTATGCATTACCAAACTCTAAGGTGTTTTGATATAAGACAGATTTTTGTGACTGGCATGACAGGTATGCATGTACGCCAAAATCGTTTGTTTTCAATGTCATGAAAATATCTGATTAATTTTTATGTTTTAGTGCACGCACTGTCTCTGAATTCTTAAGAATCAAACATCAAAGTCAGCAAGAAAAAGAAAATTACAAATTGAACTTCTTTATTTCCAGTATATTAACTTACAATTTGTATCTATTATGATTATAAACTACAAATTTTTTGCCCATGTATCATCGTTCCGGAACCCATCCCATTCCAGGGAAATCACAAAATTTTACATATAGACTTAATAAATGAAGAAATAGAAACAAAGAATTAATATAGACAAGAACCTAATTTTAATCATTCACAAGTTACACTTATGGTTCGCTGACCTCGCCATCTCTACATATACCAACATCCATCACCATTCTTCCTTTCTTGTTTGACTTCATTACTCTGCAACAGTTTCTCCTTGGAGCCTGCCACAATTAGTTTTTGCATCTTAAAACTAAAAGCCTAAAAAACACTTAACAAGTTGGAACTATAAAGGCTAGTTATAAAGTTAGTTATGATTGAATGCTAATTGATATGACAAGAGAAGAAGAACATACCCTATCCCATAGATGTGGGTCTGATTTCTTATATACAATAATTTTATCAAGAGCAGAAGGATCAGCCATTTTCCATCGACATTCTGGATGAGGAACACGATGCCTTTCGTATTCACTCACTGTCTGATGTATTGTAGAATTGAATTTCGCCTTCGAAAGGTAAAACACAAAAGGCTTCTGACACGGATTTCGTGTAACAGGCCGTGTGTTGAAAGCATATGCAGTGTAATCGGCTCTTCTGTACCAATTAAGGAATGTTCTTGAAGGCATTTCAATTTCGCGAGGCGAAAATATCCCGCGAAATATCTGAACTGCAAAACCCCATGAAACTGAAATAGTCCATTTCTTTTCTTTATCGTAGCAGATGGATTGTTGAATTAGTCCTGCTGAGTCAAGCTTCATTGGTACTGTAAGGCGTTGAAGTGCTTCAACTCTTGTGGCATTAGGGAAAATCGGCTCAACGACATCAAGATGGTGTAGTGATACCAATGGAGTCACTGGATGAGCTGCAAGAAGCCCAAATAAGTTCCCATACACATCATACTGTATCAATAAACCATGGACCGTTAGTGTCAAAACTTGCACAATCGATAGCATGAATTCGTTGAATCATTTTTATTATTATGAACAAAACTTTGAGGATCATGTTCTAAAAGGTACTAATTCTTGACTATTTTATTCGATGCGAGACTTGTATTTTCAATAAAATTAAAGACACGGCTCTCCTAATTTTGCTAACATCCAATAAGACAGAACTGAGAAATTAAAATTAGTCTTTTTCCCCTACCTAAGTACTAAAGGAATGCTAAACTAAAGACCTAGTTTGGTGGGAAAACATTAAAAGACATAGTTTGGCCTTACCTGCTGAACTTTAGACATGGCAACTACTATAAAGAAATCTAAGCTGTTCAAAGTTAAAAATACTAAAACTCCTAAGATCCCACTCTGCATGAATTCCAATTGAAAAAGGAAAAATAAGTCAAAATTTAGAAACTAAGTGAATAGAAGAAGCACAAATAGGTAGTTTAGTTCACCATCCATCATCTATTAAAGGAGGTGTTTTACTAGTAATAATATGTTTGCATTTTGCAGTCAGAAACAAAAGATCACCATCAAATCAATCCCATTCCAACAACCAATTATCCGAAAAAAACTTTTTTTTAATAACAATAATCACAATAAACTCATACATACACAATCGCAAAGTTCCGAGATTGAATTTAGATGATAATGTTTGTTGGATAAGTCAAAACTTGCTGACGAAGAAACCTAATTAATAAGTTACTACTTCAATTATAATACCATGCATGTATAGAAACAATCTAATTATTTTGCAAATCCTGCCTCAACGGATAAATCTAGACAGTATTAAGTTTGACACCATCACTTGAGTTCAAATCCAAAACCTTACATTTGTGTAACATCTCAGATTATTTGTTGTCTGTAAGTCGTGCTATTTATATTTTGATTATATATAACTTATATCGATTTTTAAGTGAATAAAAAAATTGTGTATAATTATCACTCATCTACCTCACATAAGACACAACGCCAGCCCATCTCACACTGCAAATTCGGTGTTGCTTGGAGCCAAAGTTACATGGGGCCAAACATGTTTTTAGTGGGGGCAGTAAAGCAATAACACATCACCAACCAAATCAGATTTAAAAAACAAACAAAAAAGCCCATCACATAGGCCCAAAAAGTACCTTTCATTCAACTCAGTCATCATGACATATAATCCACACATGTCTTATTCAAAACACAAAAACACACATAAGCATAATCAAATAATCACATAATCAAATAACTAAATTCTAATTAAAATTAACTAATCAACAATTAACAACTAACCTGATGAAAACCGATTTCTTTGGTGAGTGGAACACCGAGTTCCGCCATACAAGCTTGCATTCGATCATCAGAACCATAAAGTCCAGGATACCTATGAATACAACGATCCTGCATTTTCACAAGCGCTTTCGCCAATCCATAACTAATCGCAAATCCACCCCCACCATAAGCCATTCCATAAGAAAAATATATATTCTGCAAATGACTCTCCGATAAGCTTCCAATGTAATAATACTCTTTATGATCATACTTATTCAAAACCCTAATCAAATTATCCGTTACAAAAACGGTGTCGTCGTCTCCCATTACAAACCACCGCACATCCTTAAGTCCTAAACGCACCGTTTCGGAAACGATTCGCGAGATGCGAATCGCGGAACGGTGGCCTTGTTTGTTTGTGTATGGAAAGTTGGATGTGTCGGTTGAGATTCTCACCATTGGAAGAGCTTCGTTTGGGTCTGTTTTTACGGTATCGTCGTCCACCCAAACTATTCCTCTCATTGTTTTGTTGTTGTACCAGAGTTTTATGTAGTTTTTTCTTTGTGGCCAGAGTTTTGAGGATGCTGCGATTCCGAAGACGACGTGTTTGAGGTCTGTTTTGTGGGGAGTTGTTGGAGTGAGTTTGGAAGTGGTGTTGATGGTGGATGAGTGGAGGTTGATGGAGAATGGAGGGTGGTTGCAGGTGGTTGAAGTGGAGACGAGTTTGAGAGTGTAGATGAAGTAGGTGAGAGAGACGGCGAGGATGAGCCATAGCATGAAGAGCTTTGGTGAGTGTGGATTTGAGGTTCGTTGTTGGTGTGTTGGAGTTACTATTATTTTGTCTGAGTCTTTCATTCTTGTTTATGTTTTGTGTATGATAATAGAAAAGATTATTTACAACAAGTAAGAGTAAGAAGAAGTGGTAGTATTTGAATAGAAAGAGATGGTGTTATAGAATGATTGAGAGTGTAGAAGGTATGATAGGGACCTATGCATTGAATTATGAGGATGGAATGAGAGTGAGAAGGAGGAAGTAGGGAGGTGAAAAAGGAGAGAAGAGAGGGTAAAGTGGAGACGAGAGCATGCAGAAGTGACAGGTTGCACGCACTCCTGTACTGGAAGTGTCCCAATACCAGGACTAGTATTTATATTATTGCTGCTAAAGTGCTAGCTATTGTTTTGTGGGGACTCATTTAAATTTATAGGGATTTAGGAGCAACTATATCAAGGGTTGTTAAAAGAAACTCCACTATACTATTATCACCGGTTACATTATAAAAAGAAAATTTATTCTTTAAATTTATTCAAATAATTAATGTATATGATGTTAGAATTTTTGGGGTCATACATGTAATAAATTGATGTGTTATGACCATTATTTAATTAGTCAAATTAAAGTGATCTATTGAATATAAAATTTATGGCTAAAGACGTAATTGTCATGAAAAATATTTTAGTGTAGATACCAAAAGTCTTATTTCTATTATTTGTGATGGGTAAAATTGAAATAATAAACCTTGAATAATCATGACCTTTTATGGAAGGGCATGAGATTCTAAACTTGAATAAACATGACTCTTCATGAAAGGGCATGCGATTCTTATAAATAAGGGATTGTGGTCCCCAATTGTAGACACTACTAAAAAGTATCATAAAATATTTATTCTCTTTATCCCATTGAAAGATAAACTAAGGAATTAAGGAATCTACAATTGGAATGTCATTTATCCTATCAAGATCACCATCTTCTCATCAAAATTCCATAGATCTTAAAGGTACGCTTCCGCTTAATATTCCATCATGAATTGAGTATGGATTAATAAAATTTTGATTAATTAGAAAATTTCCAACATATAAATTTTTTATGTTAAATATATGAATATTTAATAAATTTAAAAATTAAATTTTATAAAACTTGAGTGATTAGTCTCTTGCACGTGAGTATATTTAATTCATACCAATTTTTTTTTATTATTTCAAACATTTTAATTAGAGAAAAGGGGTGATGCACTGACAGTGTAAAAAAGTTTTACACTGTCAACCAATCACGACCTTGTTAAGCGCCAAGTCATACTGTAAATTTTAAGTTACTGATATGATATGGCAGAATAAAATGTTTTTATTGGATGACAGTGTAAAGATTTTTTACACTGTCAGTGCACTACCTTTTAACTCTTTTAATTATTTAACCAATTTAACTATATTTCTTAAATATACATATTGTATATTTAAAATTTAAAATGAGTTTTAATAAATAATAATTATATAATATGTACTATTATTATTTATTAAAAGTAAAAAGGTAATTCAAAAGTAAAAAAAGAGCAAAACATAGTTGTACTTGGCTTTGTGCAGAAGAGTTTTGACCACTCTTATTTTAAGGCAATTATTCTAAACTTTATGATACAATACTATTGAAAAATGTGTAAACACTTCTTTTATCAGGTAACATTGATGCTCTAAGTTATTAATTTTGCGTATGAATTATTCTCATTAGTTTTATACTCTTCAAATCTATGTCCTATAATATTGCACTTGTCAAATAATTCGGATAATTATTTATAAAAATATTTCAATTGTATTAGCTAGACAAATTTTAAACACATCTAAAAGAATAAAAATATGTCAAAACAATATTGATTAATAAGGAATTAAGGAAATTAGGTTTAATTATTATTTTTAGCTTTTTTAATACTAAATAAATAAATAAATGTTAATATATGTAGTGGTGTTACCGTTATATATATATATATATATATATATATATATATATATATATATATATATATATATATATATATATATATATATATATATATTATTCTTAATTATATTAGTCTATATCAGAGTCCATACTTTATGATTTTTAATTATTTTTAATTAAAATTAAAAAAAATCAATTTATTTGATTTTCGTCACACCACATATTTATAGATAATTCAAAAGACAATAAGATAGTGAGTAAGAGAAACGTTTAAATTTCCAATCTTTGAAAAAGTTTAAATTTCTAATATTTTTCTGTTTGGCTTTCGTGGGGCTACATTATAAACCATATAAAGAAATGTAATTAACTCTTGGCTATCTATTTTTTACATTTTGAGTAGGTTAACTTGTGTTTTCTATCCCTCACTTTGACAACATCACCCTAAACAACTCTTCATCATTATCATCTACAATTAGTTAAACTCCAATTTAGGTTTTTTCTTTCATTTATCTTATCCTCAATGACAAAATATAAATATAATACAAAACAAGATTACCATACAAATTCCTATTTTAAGTTTTGTTAATATGTACTAGAATATCTCGATAACTTTATTATAAATGTATAAAGCAATTTCCTTCTTAAAACTCTTATTTTAGACGAAACTTCTTTTTATTTGGCAATGTTACTTTAATTTGATAGAATTAAAAGACAGTTTCTTAACATATAAAAGAAGTCAATACCTTTTTAAGGAAAAAAGAAGAAAAAATTACACATTTCTATTCCGTACCATTGTGGTTGAAGTTAGTGTTTGGGATTTTCAATCAAGTAATTAAAATGGTAACTATATTGTCGTTGTTAAACAACATAACTTTACTTTAGTCAACGGTTGTTGGTGTTAATTGAATTTTTTTGTACGTATGTTGTTACGATGTTTTCACATGTTGTTACTTCTTTGAATCGGCTTCCAGAAGTTATTGCCACGTTACCTACTTGTTAGATTATTATTCAATTTGACATCATAAAGAATAAATCTAAAATACAGGAAACATAAATTAAAATTATGGTTGATAGGTCCACAAGGGTACGAAAATTGTTGGGGGAGTTTGTTCATTAGAAAGTATTGATATATAGTGTAGGATTAAGTATCTTTGTGAGAGACACATCATTTATTTACTTAAAATTTTAAGGTGATAGGTGAGTGAGTTCTCCCGTTTATAAATGTTCAATTCACCATTCTCATATTCAATGTGAAACTATTTTTCCACTTACTCACATTTATATCATTAATCTAACAAAAATAAAGAAGATGTCGAGTTCATATAGATTAATGTTAAGTATCGTCTTCTATTGTTATATTGTTCATCTAAGGCGATACAAATGGTTTTATTGTTATATTGTTCATCTAAGGCGATACAAATGGTTTGATATGTTTAAGCAGGAAAAAATTGCAGATGGTTATCAGATTATGAAAATGGGAGATTAGGATATGATTCTGATTGACCGTTAACACTCACAAAGTTGTTACTTTGTAATTAAAATGAGACAATATTTTTTAGCTCGTAGAAAAAGAATTAGTTTTTAAGGTACCGGCTGTTTTCGCGTGAGCCATACGGAATTTTAGCAAGTAATTTAAGTGCCCGTTTTTGAGTGTCAAACATGTTATAGTGCAAAATTCTCTTTAGAAAATAACTACTTTTAATTATTCGAAAAGTTGCTTAAGGTAGAAAAAATAATTTTAAGGTAATGTCTGCTATCGCATGTCCAGTATTAGACTTTAAATGTATAAGTGCTCGCTTTCGCATATCCCCTTATACTCTTAAAATCACCTTTTTGAAAATTAAATTTGTTCTAATTGACTAAAAAATGCGTTCACCGTGTTTGAAACCAAAAATTGAGTTTTCCTACCGTTCGATAAAGGTTTCGTTCTTTCAAATCAAAATCGATATCACTACTTTTCTACTTTTGTAGTAAACTTTAAAAATTAAAAACTTAAAATAATTTAGGCCAATATCAATTCTCAATTTATTTATAATTTGTAACTAGGATCGGCCTTGGGCTAGAAAAAACAAACTCATAAAACAGCAGGCCTAAAAAAATAGGACTTCAAAATATGAGTTTATTGATTTTGCAAATTAAATAATAACATATTTAATACTCCCTCTTGTTGAAACTGCTGTTTTTAGCACTTCAGTTGGCGTAACCGGTTACGCCTGTTACCGTAACCGGTTACGAACCCGTAAAACAGATTTACTGTAGATGTTGCGTTTGCGTAACCGGTTACGCTGTTTGCCGTAACCGGTTACACTGAAGCCCAACTGTTTTTCTGTTTGTTTTAGGGTGCTTTAAATCATTCCAATCATTTTGTAACTTGTACTATATAAGGAGCTCACTACTCCTATGTTGTGGTTAATGCCAATTCACTATCTCACCCTCAATTACTCTCTCTCTCTATTATTTTCTATTCATTCTTTAATCTTCATCTTCTTCAATTGATCATTTTCTCCATTAAAGAAACCTTAATTTGATTTGTATGTTCCAACATTTGGCATCAAGAGCTCTGGTTCTGATCCGATTCTGCTGCAACAATGAGTACCAATGATCGAATCCCATCCAATTTACCGATTCTTGATTCGAAGAATTACGACAAGTGGTCTAAGCAAATGAAGGTCTTGTTTGGATATCAAGAAGTTCTCGATATCGTCAACAATGGAGTCACACCTCTTGGGGCTGAACCTACAGCTGCACATCAAGCCACTTTCAGGGAAGAGAAGAAGAAAGATTACAAAGCTCTCTTCTTGATACACTCTTGCGTCGATGGTGATAACTTCGAAAAGGTCGGTGATTGCGAGTCCGCGAGGCAAGCTTGGTTAATTCTTGAGAAAGCATATGCTGGGGCTGCGAAGGCGAAGGTTGTGAGGTTACAAACTCACAAGAGGAAATTCGAGTTAACGCAAATGGAAGAGAAGGAAACGATCAACGATTATGTGACGCGCATTACGCGCTTAGTGAATCAAATCAAGTCGTGTGGGGAAACGATCTTAGAGCAGAATGTTGTGTCAAAAATCCTACGTTCGTTGACGTCAAGATTCGACAACATTGTGGTTGCTATTGAAGAGTCGAAGGACCTTACGTCGCTGAGCAAGGATGAGCTTCAAAGTTCCCTAGAAGCACATGAACAAAGAATGGACGAGAGAGGAAGCGATAAAGCAAAGGCGGAATTAGCTTTGCAAGCTCGTTTCAATGAAAGGAGTAAAGGTTCGAAAGGGAAATGGCCTTCGAAAGGGAAGCAAGGCGATGGTGAACCTAAACATTCGAAGGGACAAAAGGGTGAGAGCAGCAGCTCAAACGGTTATGGTGATCGAAGCAACGCGAGAGGTGGAAAACCAAGAGACATGAGCAAGGTACAATGCTGGAAATGCAGGAAACTTGGGCATTTTCAAGCAAAGTGTGGTGCTAAACAGCTTGAAACTAAAGGGGATGAAGCCAAGGTTGCTAGGCAAGAGGTGGATGATGAAGCCACACTCTTAATGATGATTACCGATGAGTGCGAAGGCATGACAGAGGTGCTGGACAGCAGCTGCAAGTCACGGGACAGCAGCTGCAGCAGTGCAGAAAAAGCGACAGTTTTGAGTTCGGAACAAAATGTGATGATTTCGGTTCGTGATGGAACTCAAGGCAAAGAGGAGTGGTACTTAGACTCCGGATGTTCAACGCATATGACTGGAAGAAGAGATTGGTTTGTGCAAATCAATCAAGTGGCGAAAAACAAAGTGAAGTTTGCGGACGATTCCACTCTCATGGCCGAAGGTGTCGGTGATGTGTTGATCGAGAAAAAGGATGGTGGACATTCTATGATCAAGGATGTGCTGTATATTCCAGGTATTAAGTGTAATCTTTTGAGTATTAGTCAATTGCTCGAAAAAGGTTACAATATACGATTGGAAGATAAGATCTTGCGGGTTGTTGATGCTAGTGGAGTGTTGATCCTAAAGGCTCCCATGGCTACCAATAGGACTTTCAAAGTTGAGCTGAAAGTATTGGAGCATAGGTGCTTAGCTACAGCTGCAAGTAGAGAGGAGTGGTTATGGCATTACCGTCTCGGTCACTTGAATTTTCGTGATCTCAAAGCGTTGCAACAAGAAGGTATGGTTACCGGGCTGCCACACATTAACATTCCAGCTGAGTTGTGTGAGGAATGTGTGAAAGGAAAACAACACAAAGGAAGTTTTAGCAAGGATGCGGGTCATAGGACCAATGCACACCTTGAGGTGGTGTATTCCGATGTTTGTGGACCTATGCAAGTGGACACATTTGGTGGCAATCGATATTTTGTCACATTCATTGACGATTTTAGTAGAAAGTTGTGGACTTACGTCATCAAGAGAAAGGATGAGGTGTTTGATGTATTCAAGAGGTTTAAGTCCATGGCGGAGAGGCAATGCGGTCGCAAGTTGAAAGTTCTCAATACGGACGGTGGAGGTGAGTATACCTCGGTTGCGTTTGGGAAGTATTGTGATGATGAGGGTATAGTGCGTGAGGTTGTACCACCCTATACGCCGCAGCAAAATGGTATTGCCGAGAGGAAAAATCGTTCGATTATGAACATGGTTCGAAGCATGTTAAGCGGTAAAAGCCTACCGAAGGAACTATGGGGAGAAGCGGTCTCTACAGCCACATACTTATTGAATCGTTGTCCTACAAAGAAGCTTGAAAAGCTTACACCGGAAGAGGCTTGGTGTGGATTCAAACCGAATCTAAGTCATTTGCGTGTATTCGGTTCGGTGGCTTATAAACATGTGCCGGGACAATTGAGAAAGAAGTTGGACGATAAAGGAGAAGAGATGATATTCGTTGGATATCACTCTACAGGCGGTTACAAACTGTTCGATGCGAGAAATCGGAAGATTCAAATTAGTCGAGATGTTATTTTTGAAGAAAATAACAGCAGCAGTCTCAGCGTAACCGGTTACGGCCAGCCAGTACAAACTGGCGTAACCGGTTACGGACAGGAAAAACAGAGTCAGAATTCTGCAGGGAACAGCGTAACCGGTTATGGCCAGGCAGTACATACAGGCGTAACCGGTTACGAGCAGAACAGAATCCCAACTGCTGTATTTTTTGATGATCCAGTCAGTCCCGAAACAGTTCCGCAGCCTCCGAATGATGTTCAAACTGAAGGACACCGTAGAAGATCAACAAGGCAAAGAGTGTTGCCTTCTAGACTCCAAGAATGTGAGAGATTCCAAGATAACGAAGTTAATAATGAAGGTGATTTCGTTCATTTTGCGCTTATGGCCGAATCCGAACCGGTGAATACGGAGGAGGCTCTAAGGGATCCAAAATGGATTTGTGCAATGAAAGAGGAGCTGGAATCAATCGAGAAAAACGGTACTTGGGAGTTAGTTGATCTACCTCATGGTAAGAAGCCAATTGGTGTCCGTTGGGTCTTTAAAGTGAAAGCAAATCCGAAGGGCGAGATAATCAAGTATAAGGCTCGATTAGTAGCGAAAGGGTTTTTGCAACGTGAAGGAATAGACTTTGAGGAGGTGTTTGCTCCTGTGGCTAGGCTTGAGACCATCCGATTGGTTGTTGGTATTGCAAACAACAACAATTGGAACGTTTATCAAATGGACGTCAAATCTGCGTTTTTGAACGGTCCACTTGATGAGGAAGTTTATGTTGGACAGCCCCCTGGTTTTGAAGTAAAGAATCAAGAGATGAGATACTACAAGTTGCATAAAGCCTTGTATGGTTTGAAACAAGCTCCAAGAGCTTGGAACAAACGCATAGATGGCTTCCTTGTTGACATTGACTTCAAGCGGTGTGTGTCCGAACATGGTGTATATGTGAGATCAAATGCTAAGGATGGAGTGATAATCCTTTGCTTATATGTGGACGATCTCTTGATTACCGGCAGCTGTGAGGAGAGTATTTCAAGGTTCAAGAAGGAACTCATGAGCGAGTTTGAGATGACGGACCTTGGAATCATGAAATACTTCCTTGGCATAGAGTTCCAAAGGTCAAAAACGGGACTGCTCATGCACCAAAGGAGGTATGCACTTGAGATCTTGAAGAGGTGTGAAATGGAACATTGCAATGTTGCCATTACACCATGTGAAGCAAGGCTACAGCTGTCCAAAAGTGAGGATGAGCAAGATGTTGATCCAACTCAATATCGAAGATTGATTGGATCATTGCGGTATTTGTGCAATACGCGACCGGACTTGGCATTTAGTGTCGGTATTGCGAGTAGATTCATGGAGAGACCAAAGGTATCTCATATGGCAGCTGTCAAGAGGATCCTTAGATATATTAAAGGGACTCTTGGTTGTGGAATTCTCTTTCCGGCATCGGATACGAGCCGAAAGTGTGATTTACTTGGTTTCACCGATTCCAATTGGTGTGGTGATAAGGATGATAGAAAGTCAACAGCTGGATACATCTTTATGCTAGGTAGAACTCCAATCTCTTGGTGTTCGAAAAAGGAACCGGTGGTAGCACTCTCATCTTGTGAGGCCGAGTATATTGCGGCATCGTTGTGTGCTTGCCAAGCCATGTGGCTTATGAATCTATTGAAGGAGCTTAATAGTAGTGAGGGTGAGGCTATTACTCTCCTTGTCGACAATGTCTCCGCGATCAACCTTGCGAAGAATCCAATTGCACATGGAAGAAGCAAGCACATAGAGATGCGGTTTCATTACTTGAGGGAGTTAGTGAGCGATGGAAAGTTACGATTGGGGTATTGTCGAAGCGAAGATCAAGTAGCTGACTTATTGACCAAGGGTGTGACCAATGAGGTGTTCAAGAGGCTGAGAAGGAAGCTGAGCATGGTGGACTTGGACCAACTGAAGTGAGGTGGTGTGTTGAAACTGCTGTTTTTAGCACTTCAGTTGGCGTAACCGGTTACGCCTGTTACCGTAACCGGTTACGAACCCGTAAAACAGATTTACTGTAGATGTTGCGTTTGCGTAACCGGTTACGCTATTTGCCGTAACCGGTTACACTGAAGCCCAACTGTTTTTCTGTTTGTTTTAGGGTGCTTTAAATCATTCCAATCATTTTGTAACTTGTACTATATAAGGAGCTCACTACTCCTATGTTGTGGTTAATGCCAATTCACTATCTCACCCTCAATTACTCTCTCTCTATTATTTTCTATTCATTCTTTAATCTTCATCTTCTTCAATTGATCATTTTCCCCATTAAAGAAACCTTAATTTGATTTGTATGTTCCAACACCTCTGGCGTGAATTATAAGAAAATATTTTCTTTTTAGATTCATTTAGTAATGAATGTATTATTATATTCAATATTATAATCTTTTACAAAAACTAGTTTAGGGTAAATTAACTTATAACTTATTATAAAAATTGGTTTCAGGTTATATTCCTTGACTTATATTATAAATGAATACGTAAAAAAAATTAATTTAATTTATTTTACAATATTAATGTAATATTAATAATTATTTTGTATTTTATTTTATAGTATATTTATCACTTCTCCTTCTGTTAATTTTTAATTTTTTTACTTTATTAATAAAAAATAAGTTTGTCATTAAAATTTATAGTGTAGTTTATTTTAATATTTTAATATTATTTTAGTTATTTTATTATTCTATTATTATTATTATTTAGATTTTAAAATATTACTTAAAATTAATGTTATTTTAAATATATTTTAGAAAAAGGATTAATTTTTATATATATCGTTTTAAAAAATTATTTGATTTTGGATATATAAATTTTTTAGTGATAAATGTTTAAATAACTAGATGTCAAATTTATTTTTTTATAAAAAATAATTGAAAATAACATCTAATATTTTTTAAAATTCTCATATAATCATAAAATATTCAAAAGATGGAATCAGAAACTTGATCTAATCTTAAATCAAAAGATGGAAGTGATTGTGATTTTTTTAAAACTAAATAGAAAAGAAGAGGTCATTGAAAAGCTCAACAAGTTAATTCAAATGTTGAAGGGTGAATGGATGACTTTAAGAATTTTAAAAGAATCATCATTAAGTTCATCAAAAGAGATTCTTTTATTGAAGAAATAGTGAAATCAACTTCATGGTTTCGTTTGAAAGAACCATTCCGGTAGATGAATGATCTTCCAAAGGATCACCGTCTGCTTATGAAGAAGCTTCATTAAAGAGAATATATGTTTCGAAAAATGAAGAAGCTTCGGTCAGCAGAATCTCTAAAACAAGAAATGATGGAGGATTTTATAAATAGCGTCAAATAAAGGCGAACCCATCCAATTAGGAAATACAAGTTCTACCATGACCAACCAAGCTAATCAAATTTTTTGCATGATGCGCTTTTAAATTTATATCTAATCGTTTCTTAATCATTAACCTTTAATGTAAAAAACAGAATAAAAAAAATCAAAAATCAAAGAGTTATATATGTAAAAACTAATGTAACTTGAATAAAATAATTTAACCAAAATTAGAGATGCATTATGTGTTAATATATTGTTATCTTATAACATATTTAAATTTTAAAAAAAATCATTTAAAAATAAAAGGTTAATATTAATATAAAAATAAAAAATATTTAAATATAAATCTTGGTTAAACATTTAAATTTTTAAACCCTATTTATATTCGTTTATTGTCTTGTTCGATTTTGATTACCATAATGTTATGTGTTGTAACTACTCTTCTACTGCTAAAAAGTGGTGTTATTGCTTTTGACTAGGGGTGGCGAAACGGGTCAGGTCCATCGGGTCGGCTCGTTTGACCCGCCATTTTGAACGGGCTGGGATGAGGTTTTCGGCTCGGTACCTTAACTTGGCCTGCCCCGCCTAACCCGCTTAAAAAAACGGGCCGATGCGAGGCGAGTTTTGCCCGCGAGATTTTTGTTAAAACTTTTTATTTTATTTTTTAGTTAGAATTAAAATAACTTTAATTATAAAAACAACAATCTTCTCTTAAGATTATGTTGATTGATGATTGAATTATAATTATAATGTTCTTTCTATAACTTTTTAATAAAAGTGTTGATTGGAAAAATTTGAAATAAAAGAAAAATTGTATGGCATGCATATTTATTAAATTCTCAATACATTAGCTTACATGTATTATTTAGAAATAGATATTGATTTTAAGAAAATGAAGGATTTGATTAGTGTATACGTGAGACAAATTTAAGATTTAACTATTAAGAAATCGGTCAATATTACAGTCTATATGATGTAAACATTGAAAAAGTTAGGTGCTGATATTTTAAGCAATACTATTTTATGCATTGTGATGTATTATGCAATGTAATTGTTATCACTGTTTGTCTTGTGTAAATTCTTAATTGGATTCTTTTAGTAGTTAGTTTTTAAATAGGATTATGATTATATGTATTGTTTATTTATTTATTTTGATACTTTTTTTATTGTGCTTGAATTTATTTCGTTTTTTTGTTGTAATTGGTCTTTAAGACAGGTTGAAGTTCTATTGTGTGTTGTTAAAGACAATCTTTTATCAACCTCTTTGGTAATAATTAAGAAATTTTAAAATTATGTAGTAAATCAAATTGTAAAATAAAAATAATAAAATTGACGGGCCGACCCGCCAACCCGCCAACTCGTTAGTAAACGGGGCGGGCTTGACTTTTAAGCTCGGACACCTAAGTTAGCCTGCCCCGCCCCGCGCCGCCCCGCTTTTGGACGAGCTTAAGCGGGGCCGGCCGTCTGCTTTGCCACCCCTACTTTTGACCAAAAAAGTGGTGTAACTAATATATATTTTAATAAATAATTATAATTTGAAATATTTTTTTACTAAAAAATATTCGTTCATTCTAATTGATAGAGTACATTATTACAATATAAATTAAAACGCCAAAAACAAAAAAGGATGAATTTGCAAACAAACTCACAACATCAATGTTACGTAAAACGGCACATTGCTTATGCCTACGATTATAACTATGACTATATTTAAATGTCCAAAATATTTATGTCTCCTGAAATATAGCGTTAATGGCACCAAATTTATAGATTTGGATCTGCACTAGATCGAAACTCATCTTTTAACCTGAAATAAATTATCACCGCACAAAGACGGAAAAACAAAATACAGCGCACAAACACAGGAAATCAAAACAAACAACGGCACACTAAAATGAATGACGAAATAAAAAAAACAAAATGTTAGGCATATTATTTATAACCAACTACTTACGAAAACAGTTACATATATTATTTATCTATTTTTTATTTAACAAGTACCTAAGGTTAGGCATATTATTTTTTTATTTTCAAATAAAAAAATTATACATTATCTATAATATAAGAAAACCAATTGTTCTTGAAATTCCATATTTACCCTTCTTTGCAATTTGGACTGACACGTGGATGTGCTCTTCTACCTCCTTCCAATTTTCCACTTTTTGTTTCCTTCTTTTCCTACCTTTCCAAAACAACTTTTTCTACCTTTTCAAAACAACTTTTTCTCTCTCTCACGTCCTTTCTCCTTTTTCTCATGTTCATTTACTTTTTTTTCTCTCTCTCTCTCTCACGTTCATTTTCTTTTTTCTCTCTTTCTGAGACTTCTTCCTTCTCCCACTCCTTCTTCCTATTCTTCTTTCTTCATCCTCTTCTTCTTCCTTCTCCCTCTCCTTCTTCATTGTTATTATTGAGTTTCAAATAGATTCAATTTTGATTTCGATTTTGTGTTTGTTGTTTCAGGTTTGGTGGTTTTGGCTCACGTGGAGGGGGAAGCTTCGCCGATAGTGCGGTTTCTGATGGCTCCACGTGCGGTGCCTCAGTGTGGAAATAAACCCTGGGAAGATGTTCACTATGTTTCATATTGTGTTTCCTTCGTGAAATTTTAGATTTATACGGTAAGCCAGTAGTGGAAGGTACGAATCACAACAAAGCTTTGGTTCATTTGTTTATTTATTCAGCATCTCTAACATTGTTCTTATGATTTGCGTTTGGTTCCGAAACTACGAACATGACTTATCTGAGAATAAGGTGAGCATCTTCTTCTTTAGATCTGGAGTTTTTTGTTGTTACTAAATGGTGATGAAGAGGGTTTTGATGTTCTCATTTTTTTTCCAGATCCAATGCTTCCATGGCTTAGGGTTTGCACTGAGGATGTGTCTTTTACAAATCATCTTTCTCCCGAGAAAGATGGAGTTGGCTCAAGTAAAAACAAGCACTGGGTATGTATTGATTTGTATGAGTTATGCTAATTTTTTGTTTTCAATATATTGATGACACTACGGGCGGTATCGGCATCATCACCCAGGTCATTATATAGATGGACATGATTTTTTTAGTAATCTGTTAAATATAAATTAAAATATTAGTTTTTGGTTTTGATATGCTTTCAAAAATTGTTGTTGAGATAGGATGGCGATGTTGGATGGTTTGAGGTTGAGAAACATTTTGAGATTCTTACGAATTCGAGGGAGGATGGTTTGCTTCATCGCCGGTATATTATTAGCTTGGTATAACTTTTATCAGAACCATCGCCGGTATGTGTGATTGAAAGAGATATGTTGTTAAAGCTTTTGTTGTGAATTAGTCACTTTTAGAAGTTTTTCTAACCTATTCAATCAAAATTGCTTTTATAATTACAATGTTTACCATTTTTTATCTTAACTATTTATCTTATTTTCTATGAAGATTTCGGTGTTCAATTTCCAATTGATATGAAGGTATTCAGGGTTCAATTTTTCCGCAGGTTCTGTAGAAGGACATATAAGAATTGGAGGTACCATAACAATGTTTTGTTGTGGTCGTAACGACTTCTTATCCGAGGTTGAACTGACAATTTATGTAAAAATTGTGCAGGTAATTATAGGCTCTTAAGATTTAAAAGCTAACCATGCTATAAAGCAATATGTTGATATTGTCCATGAAAATAAAAAATATGATAAAAGCTATAAAACACTCGACTTCAGGTTCTGTTACTTTATATTCATAACTTCTATTACACTCTTTTTCTTTTTATTATATAAAAACTTTAAAACACTCAAAATTGAAGTTTAATTTCAGGAAGGTGAACCGATCTTACCATCAAAATTGAGGTTTAAAACACTTAAAATGTAACATGTTTGTGCTGACTGCAAAGGAAGTGGTAATAGAAATTACATTTTCCATATATGTTTGATTGGACCGTAGAGAAAATCTTTTCTTATCTATTATTCTCGCTTTTGTTGATGCATGTGTATTGTTTGATGAAATACCACAGAGGAATAATGTCATGTGGAACACCATAATTTTGGGGTATTCGAGAAATGGTGATATGTATAAAGCATGTGATGAATACAGGAAGAAAGGAAAAAGGAAAGGCTAAAGCAAGTATGTATTTTTCACTTCTTCACCTAAATTTTATGCCAATGTTCATTTGCACTGCTTTTTAGCCCTGAGTCTTATTATTGTTGAATTTGTTTTTCTGCAACTGAAAGAGTTGGTCCATCCAATTATGGAGCAGATACAAAATCGGAGGCATTGGAGATCGAATTCAATATAAACATTGTGATTTTGGTGATTTGAGACATATCTGTCGGCTGCGATTCTGGCCTTTAACTAAAGTGCTCACCGAGAAGTATGATTTTAATGAGAAAGATGCAAGTGACATGAGTGACTTTTTAGTTTCTATCCCTGACTTTTTGGTGTTGGTGGATCATTAGAACATATGGTTGTTGGACTAGCCAGTTCACTTGGAAAAGGTAGGAAACCCTTAATTACCCTTATTATTCCATAATCATCCACGTGGATAGTCTAATATTATTCCTTTCATTTTGCTGCTGCATTACAAAAACGGTTATGTTATTATTCCACGACCGTTTCATTTTCACATGCCTTTTTCATCTTCTTCTTTTACTGGTGTCTCTCTTCTTCTTCATTGTTTCAATTCAATTTAATTATTTTGGTTTTAGAATTTGAAAGAATAAAATAGGGGCTTTACGGTACCACCTATTTCCTTTTCCATATATGTTACAGTTTATATCCTTCACAAATTCCACTTCTGATTCTGGCCATTGTAGAGGCTTGCGAAGGTTAGCCTAATGGGGATACTTTTGCTATGGACACAAACTGATATGCAATCGGAATCCATGGATACTTTTGAACTTTGTAGATCAACACAGGTACGAAACGAATGGGATTCCACATAATAATATCAGTTACTTAAATTCATTTGTATCTATTTTGTCGTGGTATTTGGATATATTGATTGATACATGAAAATTGTAAGAACCACATCTACGCGACCAACTCTAATAAGCTTTTAGTTCCATCTTTGTTTTTCTCATTCAGATTTCTTTTACATCATTCTCATAATTTCCAATGGTCCTGCAATTTTAAGGTACAAGTGGATGACATATGGAGAAGCAAGTACTGCTCAGTCAGCAATAGGTTCGTGTTTGATTAATCTTTGAATCACAAAGGTGAGTGCTAGATCATAATTACATCGTTGCTATTATTATTTGATATTTTTACATGGCACTTAACCATTGTGATTATATTAACATATCTGAGTGGCTCATTGTTGATCATGCCTACTCTGCATATTCATATATATCATTTTCTTTTTATGATACTCTTGGTATGTTGCATGTAATTTATCAGGGAACTTTATTTCATTCGTATTTATGTTGGCCTAACATGTGGTATTAACAGCAAGAAATTGTTTGCTTTGTAAGTTAGGTCCTGATGCCGTCAAATTTATTGTTAATCATGTTTTTGTACAAATTATATTCTCTTTAAAATAATCGTGAGAAACATGTTTCATTCCTTAAAGTTATAATGAAAGACATTGAAGATGCAAGGACACCTTCTTCAGTCCTATAACATGTTATTGAGAATGCTTTACTTGAAATCAATTAATGTGAGAGGGTTTACTGAGATTGGACCTTTTGTTTTATTTAGAAGCATACAAATATGTCCAAGTTGTCACCAAAATCAATAATGGTGCCTGAGAATGGATCTTAGTCAGTGGATTTCTCATCCAAACGAATGTATGGGATGGAAGATTTAATTGTCTATTTGGACGAGGTTTTGTCTTCATTGTGTGTGAGGAGAAAGTTGCTTTGTTCACTTCGGACCACCTCTATTGGCGAGGCGGCGGTGGATTCTCATTTGGTTTGGTACTGATGTTTCCTTGATTAAGTGTTGTTGAAGTTTTTGGTTCATGCAGTGGCCTGGCTGTTTATGTTAGGCTTTAGTATGGTGGTTAGATTGGTGGCGGATAGTTAGGTCGCAGTGCTGCTCGACGGATTAGTGAGCACTGGCTTTTCTTGATATCCTGTTTTCTGTATAGTTCGCAGTAGAGGTGGGATAGTCGGAAGCCTGAGTTTTGTACCATCAGCTTCTTTAACTTGTCAGTGGTTTTGCGTGTCTAGGTTGGTCTGTGCAGGCTGCTGATATTTTTGAGCTACCTCTGTTTCATGTCTTTTTGGAGTGGTTCACCCGTAGTGGTGTCGGTCTTCTAATTTCATGTTTTCTACTCTGGTATTGGTCGCTATTTGGGTCTTTTCTGGTTTTGCTACTGGCTGGTTTGAGTTGCAGTTCCAAGTCTATAATGAATAAAATACCTTAAGTGGAGCACACTCTAATGAATAGAAATAGATTTCCAAATACTTAACAGCAAATGCAATTCTGGAAACTCTCGTGCTATATATATTTCCCTTCTGTTCTTCTTGTGCATGTTAATTAAACTCTAATGTGTATTGAAATATATTCTTTTTGTTCTTATCTGATCATTTTAAAACCAGTTTTGTTGTTTTCCAGGTGTGGTGCTAGACAATCTAGAGATCTAAGTTATACAAAAGAAGAAGCACCTGATATAATTCTTAATATTACATACTATATGTCTAAATACGCTTAAAACTATTAATTACCATTTATTGTAAAATTGAAGAAAATATATGTTATTAAAATTTTATTAATACTATTACATTTTTTAAACAATAATAAATGTTTAGTGTTTGAATTAATTCAGTTTAAAAAATGGTAATCATGATGATGGATAAAAATTGATCGATATAAAAAAAATTAGATTCCAAAGCTTTTAATTACATTGCAATATATACTTTAACATTTTTAAGATGGAATATATATATATATATATATATATATATATATATATATATATATATATATATATATATATATATATATATATATATATATATAGTTTAATTGCAACTTTGGTCCCTTATTATTAATTTTTTTAGTTTTGGTCCCCCAATTTTAAAATACTGAATTTTTTTATGTTTTACTAAACCTTTTGTACATGGAACATGAAGTTATTGATCAAAATATTGATTATTAACGGGACATGAAATTACTGATCAAAATATTGATTATTAACGGGACAGGAAGTTACTAATCAAAATACTTTTTAAGGTACACGAGTACATGAAGTTATTGATAAAACTAATATTTGTACATGGGAACATGAAGTTATTGATCAAAATATTAATTATTAACAGGACATGAAGCTACTGATCAAAATATTTTTTAATAACTATACATTCAATTATTATTTTTCACGGGTAACTAAATATTTTTCTATTAAAAAATATACATCCGAAACAAATGCGCGTCCCGTACCAGAACCCGTGCGAACGCATAGGATTACATAATATGCGCCACATAGGATTACATAATATTCACATAGAATATTCTGTATCTGTTAAGTACAAACTGAATCTTTCTTCCAGTTCTGCAGGCGCGATGTCATGAGTTGATGTCATGACATTCCATCATAATTTTTTTAACTTTTATTTTTTATTATATTTTTTTATCTTTTATTATTCACATATTTTATATTAAAATTTTTTATTGATCTAAATGTTTTTACGGGTACCATAATTTTTTCTATACATTTAATTAATTTTTTTTACGTGTACCCGACATTTTTCTATACATTCAATTATTATTTTTTCACGGGTACCTGACACTTTTCTATACATTCAATTATTATTTTTTCACGGGTACCAGACATATTTCTATACATTCAATTATTATTTTTTAACGGGTACCAGACATTTTTCTATTAAAAAATATACATTTGAAACAAATGCGCGTCCCATACCAGAACCCGTGCGGACGCACGGGTTTGTTACTAGTTCATTGAAAAAGTTATGTATATCAGTTATGTATTATACACTATTTTTCTCTATCTACTGTATGGTCTTCACTCTCAGATACTGTATCTCAGCATATTCATTTTGTTCTATGTCTCTAACCGACCCATCTGCCACTGTCTCCGATCGCCACTGTCTTCCTTCGACTCCGATCTCTATCGTCTTCCTCCGACTCCGATTAACCTCGTTGGTTTCCGACTTTGATTATTCTAATTCCTCCATTTCGGATTGATATTGCCTTCCTCATTTTCCAATTGAAATCGCCAGCCCCCTCAATCTCCAATCGATCCCTCATCGACTCTTTGTTTCTGATGGAACTATGTTCTTTCATGCTCCTTCTCCCCTTAGTTTTCAAATTATTGAGTGATATCTTATCACAAGCCCCGACTCCAAACCCTAGAACATAGTTTCATCTTCTTGTTTACTTCAGCCTCTTTTGCATTTTAGGTACCAACAAGCATCCTTCAATTTTATTGTCATCACTTTCAATTAACATTATTAGTAAGAAACCCGTGCTATCGCACGCGTCCTGTTTGGATTCACATTACAAGTCTAAAAGATCATCATTTATAAAGTATGAATTTCATTCTTCAATTGGTTGTTATTCACATAATTATAAATATAGGATGATAATATACACCAATTTTTAAGCATTCATTCATACTAATAATAAATCGTACAGCCGATTCCCTGTTGAATTAAAAACCTAAAACCTTCTTATTAGATCATATTTACATTTTTTACAAACATAAAATGTATGACAACACCCCGTCAAAATATAATAAACTAATAATGACATAATATATGACGTATGTTAAAAAAATCGCAAAGTTTTATTATAATAAATGCAAAGTTTTTTTTTTAAAATTAATATTTTAATATAAATTATTATACTTTAATGATATTTGTAATTATAATTAATATATTATATATATTTTAAAAAATAATATGACAATTAAATAAAATTTATAAATACAAATTATTATATATTATTAGGAGAAAGATAACATAGGAACTTAATGTGTGAAAGAGATGTGATTGGAAAATAGGAGAAAGATAATACAAATAAAGAGAATTCAAATTTATGGTTTAGTCTGGATATTCTTCTCTAAGATTAGATATACTAAAGCTTTGAGAATAAACTTTCACTTTTAAGCACATGTTCTTGGTTAAGGATGATATCATTGGTGATATAACTCCTTCAAAACTGATTAATTGTTACAACTGACACAAACTTGAGTTCCTGCAATATACTTTTGATATCATCTCAATCTAGAACTCCAAAAACTTATTTTTAAAAATAACATGTGAGAATTCTGCACTACAAAGGAGCAGAATGACAATGAGTAACATGAACAACCAAGTCTCCAACAAAAATAGTGAAATAGGGAGAATCATCATACGCTTCTCACCAAAACTAAAAGTTTCTCAGTTCAATCTGAAGTTCTGCTCACCATTCGGTGTTCCTCTCTTTAATAGCAATTTGCCAAACAATAAAAATACACCCATTTCAGATGTTTTGATGTCTGTCAATTTCTTCAAATCAACCACTGAAAGCTCATCCAGGCGCCTCACAACCAAGTCTGCAGCCCTAAGATCATACGGATACTTGCTAGAAATAACAACACGCTTCATCGGTGCATCATATGCAGCTTCCACTGTCAGATTTGAGTTATACATAATGCACCATTCAAGTATGAAGTTCAAAAGCTGGGCTGCATACACACACATTTATGGATCGGGCTTTCCCCTATGAACATCCTCGGCTGCAATTCTCCATTCTGGTCTGCAATAAAATTGTTGCTTCTTTCACCAAAGAGGGATCAACTTCCAGAACTAATTCATCATGTACCTAGTTAACACTTAAATGATTAAAACAAAGAGAAAACATCAAACAAATTAGAGAAAACAAATCATATAAAACTAACATGTAACAGAATCCGACAACGATTTCTAAGCATGTGGAACTTGGTTGCACCTGAAGAACTTGACTCAGGGCTATCAACGCCAGTAACAATTTCAGAGTAAATTTTAATCATTGCAATTTTAATTATGTTGGCAACAAATCCCTGGGAGAAAGGGAAGGAGACAACATTATAAATGAATTATAATATCTATGAAGGAAACACTAAAAGGAACCCTGATATCTTTGAAGGAAACATATCCCGATTAGGAGGAGGGAAAAAATATAGTACACCTGACAAATGGAATTGACAGCTTACCTATGGGCTCTTGATTTTTCTGTACTACTGTCCATAAGTTGTTTTTTAACGTATGCCTCTATCTGTAGAAAGAGCACCAATTACTGAGATTGGAAGAAAAATAAATAAAGTTTTGAGAAGTGGTGATTGAGTAAAAAGAAATAAAATTGGACACAAACATTAGCATGCTTGTGAACTTACACTATTAAGAAGTATTAATCTAGTGCTATCAACTTTGCTTTTTTGTTGATATAGTCCAGGTACCCCTAGAAATTACCAACACATAAGTTAGATATATTTAACCAAATTAATTAGATCTGCACACAGCCTAAATGTAAAAATTATGATTCTATATTTCACAATAAATTTCAATCACTTGCAGATAAAGGAGGGTCTTATCAGTAAATTTAAGAAAAATAAGTTTTTATCCAGGTCCTACCAACAATTTTGCTTTCAATTAAGTCTGTCTCCATAACAAAACCTACAAAATCCACAGCATAAACCACATCAGTAACATGATCCAAAACATACAGTATATCAAATCTTCTAAGGTAGCAATAGGTTTATTATAACACATGCCTAACATTTCTATGCAACATCAACTCAAAATTAATACCTTCTATAAATTTCATCAAAACACAATTAATAATGTGGTATACAGACATATAATCAAGTGGAAAAAATGCTGCAGCCCTGCAATGCAACAGTAAAAAAACATAATGCAACACTTCACAGCCTAAAAATCTAATTGGTAGTTATTTTTTAATCATGAAGGGATGGTGATGCTTCCACATGTTTCCAGTCATGAGTGACTAACTGGACTAAGTTTCACTTATTTTTAAAGTTCCTTAATCTCATTCTGAATTGCCAGCTGTCATTCTCACCCCAATTACACTTCCCACAAAGTTAATCTAGGCAAGGCAAAATAAAACACTTAAAGTTCAATTAAGAAAAACTGAGAAAGATTACAGATATTTACGATGATAAAATGATGGAAGTGTAGAATTCACTCTAACAAAACATTTGAAGCTTTCACTGATTTGAACCCTATGTGATTCCTTTGATATAGGAGCAACTCTGCATACAACTTAGAAAGGAAGCCATATAAACATGGTATAGAATGATTTAGGAATGGGGTGAGGCCGAAGCAAGTGTATTACATGAAAAATACCAGATGCAATAGTAAACTGGGTTTGATGAAAGAACAATAAGGTGTTAATTTAAATTCTTTAGCTCTAGTTTGAGAAATACTAGATCAAAATACACTGATATGAGGCATTTTAAATTCTTTCAACACATTATTTACATTCTTAAGCTACACCATCCGAGCACACTGTAGAGTAAAACTAATCATGACAAAATGAAAAATAATGTTCAAATAAAGAAGTCTATTTCTAAGTGCATAATATAAGATGATCAACCCATATTTCGCTTAGGCTTCTTCACAAAACTCGCCAAATTTGTTTCAAGCGTCTTTTCTTCCAAGCCATTTTCTCAGGAACACGGTAAACATATCTAAAGAGATAAGAGAAGGTCACTAATCATTGTATTTTTCCCTTTCTTTTGAAATCTTAAGTCTAAAATACCTGCCAAAATAGAACAATCACAAAACATGATTATTATTATTATTAATCAAACATCAATTCAAATAGCTATGAAAAGTGAATTGATCAAAAATAAAAACTCACCTTCCAATCATCATTAGTGTAGCTTGAGGATTAGTTCCATGTGAAACACTAAAAACAAAACCATCCACAACTTTGAATCAATTCCAAAAGATGAGAATCAACAACCCAACCAACAACACATCCACCATGACAATGCCAAATAGTACTAATAGTCCTTCTACAAAACTCAGCCATTTCAACCTAATCTGTTTGATTATTAGGCAAAGCAGGTCCAATAAACCTAAAATCTCTAACCCCTAACCAATTCCTAAATTAAAGCGATGAAGTAGCCAATGATAGGTTGTACGCTCAGATTTCCTTGTATTATCCACTAAACTAAGTATGTTGAGTTTTTCAAAGAATACGATTACTGCACACTTTCACCTAACATTTACATTCATCATCCTAAAGTATTATCCATACCAAAATGGCTTCAAACAGTTTGAGGAAACAAAATAATCTGCAAATAAAGAGAAACAAAAAGATATTAAAAAGATATCAAAACCAATTACCTAACAATCCACAAAACAAAAATCGAACAAAATAGGAATCAGTTCATACTGATTCCAGATCCATGATGTAGAAGATTAAAATAAATGGTTGTTTAAGAGATAGTTCCCTCGATTAAGAAATTATTGCAAGTGATCTGAGTGACTCAATGACGACGGTGACTCGGTTGACATATTGTAGAAGAAACCCTTTTTGTTCTTAGAAAGCAAATTGGGAGCGTGAAGCGGATTTAGAAATTGCAATTAAATAGAGGGTTGTAAGTTATAATGGTGTGAAGAGAGTTTATGGAAAAATGAAAGGTCTGCAGTTATTGTAGTGGAGGTGTTTATGTTTTCAAAGAAGGTAGCCATTCATAGAACCTGGGATATCCAAAAGCTACCCTAATTTGACGTGTTAAATACATTAGGCACTTAGGGTTATTATTATGCAATGTAACTAGTAACAAACCCGTGTGTTCGCACGGTTTCTGGTATGGGACGCACATTTATTTTTAGATTTGTTCGCACGGTTTCTGGTATGGGACGCACATTTATTTTTAGATTTATATTTTTTAATAGAAATTAATATGTATATTAAAAGTAATTAAGATTTTATGGAAAAAGAATAAAAATAACTAACATTAAATAGTATCTAAAAAAGTCAGAATCAAAATTGAAAGCACCAAAATTAAATTGTGTATAACAACCTTATGTAACATGAAGTTCCTGTTAATTTCAAAATATTTTGACCAGTAACTTCATGTTCCCGTTAATATTTAATATTGTGATCAGTAACTTCATGTTCTCGTTAATATTCTATATTGTAATCAGTAACTTCAGGTTTCCGTTAATATTCAATATTGTGATCAGTAACTTCATGTTCCCGTTAATATTCACTATTTTGATCAGTAACTTCATGTTCCCGTTAATATTCAATATTTTAATCACTAACTTCAGGTTCCCGTTAATATTCAATATTGTGATCGGTAACTTCATGTTCACATTAATATTTAATATTTTAATCAGTAACTTCAGGTTCCCGTTAATATTCAATATTGTGATCAGTAATCTCATGTTTCCATTAAGGGTTAATAGGCATTTACACCCCTGTAATGTTAGCGAATTTTGCTTTTCCCCCCTCCGTTGCCAAAGACAGGTTTTGGCAACGGTTTTTCGTTGCCAAAACCTGCCTTTGGCAACGGAGGGGGGAAAAACAAAATTCGCTAACATTACAGGGGTGTAAATGCCTATTAACCCTTCCATTAATATTCAATATTTTGATCAGTAATTTCATGTTCCCGTTAATATTCAATATTTTTAATAAATAACCCCCATGTTCCCGTTAATTTCTTTTCAATAGGTTAGGCCAAAGTTTGGGATATTTTGGTTAATAAAGTAAACATCATTTTCTCGTTAATATTCAATATTTCGATCAGTAACTTAATGTTCTCGTTAATATTCAATATTTTGATCAGTAATTCATGTTCTCGTTAATATTGAATATTTTATTCAGTAACTTCATGTTCCCGTTAATATTTAATATTTTGATCAGTAACATCATGTTCCCGCTAATATTCATTATTTTGATCAGTAACTCCGTATTCCCGTTAATATTTCAAATTTGTTCTTGTTATTATTCATTATTTAATTAAATGTGTGAATATCAGTACCATATACGCGTACCATATAAGTACCCGTGTGTATCCATAATATATTATTTTGTATTTGGATGGAATTGACCCGTTAAAATTTTAATTGTAATATTTCAATTATTTTATATTATGAATATATATATATATATATATATATATATATATATATATATATATATATATATATATATATATATATATATATATATATATATATATATATATTATTAGACACATTAATAACTAATTTATTAACTAAAAATTAATAACTAATTTATCATGCGCATAACGAATCTTCTTTGAAGCAGTCATTTCTTTGGAAACATTGTTTATTGCATCAGTAGAGTCAGGAATGGACCTGCCAAAAGTAGAAAAAGGCAAGTGCAACATCATTTAATTAATTCGTAAAACCATGAGGAACAAATAAAACACATGTATAGCATACCTGATTAATTTTGCTTTCCTCTCCTGCTGTTCATTCCAGAGGAAAATGATATAAAATAAAAATGTCATGCAAAATCAAACAAAACAAAATGCCACAAGTAAAAATAAAACATAAGTGAAGAATCACTTGGAGGCAAAAAGTTAATAGAACTAAAAACTAAATGAAAGTTCACATTGAATTCAACTAACATTCAAACACACACAGACACACTAAGCACTAAAGAACTTAAGCTTTTTGTGTGGATCAACAATATAGGACCATCTTAAATTTTAAATAGATGCAACACAATCCATAAAATTCCAGAGAAAAACAATATAAGAGCATATATATATACCTGCCGAAGATCTTTTACTTTGCCGTCGTCATCATCATCACCATCATCATCATCACTGTCATCATCATGAGCTGAGAGCAGCATTGGGAAGTTTTCCAGTATTCGTGGTGAGGTTATTATGTCAAATATAATGCAAACAGATAACAATCTTTCATGCAGGGCCGAGATGAATTCTGTTTTCACCGAATTTAAAATATGATACGATCTTGGAATCTTATCGGTACAAAAAGAAGATCGCTAATGCCGAGGGATCGTAGAACCGAATTTGGAAAGAGTTCATACGCAATCGAAGCACGGAGGTCTAAGAGGTCATGGTTCGTATGACTCATATATGTAACTTAACTCGACGACCGGGTAGGAGAACAATAAGATTATGATGCAAATCAAACAAGCATGATAGAAAAGAATACAATCTCAGCCTACACCTACTAACAAAAGAATACTCCAGTTAGAATAACATATTTTCTAAACAATTTCAAACTACTAACCTCGATAAACTCCATTACTTTTTAGTACCTGAAAAGATAATCAAATAATTAACATCGAAATCTAGCATAAAAGTTTAACAGTTTTCAGAAAATTGGGTTAACAATAAGAGCACCGGCGAATAAAATAAAGGGTTAAATGCAATTCACCCCCTGCCATTAGGGCGCCCCTGTTCCTTGTTTGGCTGACTGTGCGTGAAGAATCTGGCTGATTGGACATTTGAATCTCTTGTTTAGCTGACTGGGCTTGCATTTGATTGAAATTTATTTTACTTATTAACCTTTTAAAAATGTTTTATTAGCGTTTTTTAATTAGCACTTATTATTTACTTTTAAAAACATTAATAATAAAGTTATATTTAATTATATATACTTTTAAAAAATTTGTTAATAAATTGTATAGTATTTAATTATATATACGTTAATATATATTTTTAAAAACATTAGTATATAATTAGTATAATATTTAATTAACTGTATATATTATATAAACTAATATTTGTTATATACTATAATAAAACATATAAACAAAATAATAAACCTATGATAGTTTATAAAATATTATTACAAAAAATATATGTTAGTTTATAAATGTTATTATAAATGTTATATAGTTTATAAATGCCAAAACCTTACTATAACATATATAACATTTTGTGTTTTTTTATTGTTAATATATAACATTTTATTTTTTTCATATACTGTTAATATATATATATATATATATATATATATATATATATATATATATATATATATATATATATATATGTTATATATATGTTATATATACAAAATGTTATATATATATATATATATATATATATATATATATATATATATATATATATATATATATATATATATATAACATTTTATAAAATTAATATAATTAAATATTAAAAAAACGTTAATTATAAAATTATTAACGTTAATAATTATAATTAATAAGATTAAAATGTTAATAATATAACTAATAAGAAAAATGTTAATTATAAAATTATTGAGTAATATTGATTTATAAATTCCTAACAAATATTAACGTTTTATATTTTTTATATAAATATTAACGTTTTAAATTTATAATATATATTAAAATTATATATATTAGCTATAATATATATTAACGTTATATATATATATATATATATATATATATATATATATATATATATATATATATATACATTAACTATAATACTAAAATTATGTAATGTACATTAACTATAATATATATCTTAATATAATACTAAATATACAGTATATACCTTTCAGTTTCATAAAATAACACAATTGACATAGTGGCCTAGTGGTTGTGGTAAGTTTGTGTTATTTGACTTGGGGGGACTGGGTTCGAGCCCTATGTTGGCCAATTTTTAGAAATCTCGGAAATGGAATCTGTGTTTTATAAGGGGGGAATCTAAAAAAAAAAATTAATAGGGGGGAAAATCAAAACGCCCTCTATTGGCAGGGGGTGAATAGGTATTAACCCTAAAATAAACAACATGATACTATATACACAACAAATAACAGTGTCCACCAAGTCTAAAAATCGCCAAAGCCTTTACCTGTGGACCTGCTACTCAATCAGCCTTGAACTCGGGGCAGCGTCACTCCCGACTCCGGGCAGCCTCATCACCGAACCTGTGCATACACATTCTGCAGTCAATACTTCCTGTCCAAAATAATACACTCTTATGGACATTCAATTCAAGGAAAAAAGCTACTGCAAGTTACAGAATAAACAACCATCCATACATCAAGTATTAACTTCCAACTTCCAAAATGTATCCCCTAACCAATTCCTTCATACATCTATGCCATTCAAGATAGCTATGGCATTCAATTCATACTGATATAGTTCCAAATAAAAGCAGTCAGACATCATAAAATCAAAGAAAAAAGAAGACAAGACATAAGCCTCATCACACCAGTTTATCAATGGAAAAATGATTAATGCAGTACATGAAATTGAGTCCCACCATTCCTTCAACCTTCTATTCCCAGTACATGAAGAGTTGCTTGTCTTGAATGCCATGCTGAAACTTTGCACAATGAGACATATTAGAAAGAATTTGAATGGTATTCTGCTAATAAGAATGTTGTAGCTCCCTTTCCAACCCATTCCCTGCATTGCAAAACTCAATCATAAACAATGTAACACCATTTGATAGGTATATAATAGTGTAAGAAAATAAGAACTTACACATAGGTGATTATAAGGGATGCAACAAGAACAACAAGAGTGGTTATTGGTTTTTCCCATGTGAATATTTCTTGTAACCAAGGGGCCACAATTTTAAGTGGCTTTAGTAGTTCCTGTACAATAAAATCAGCAAATTACAATGTGTCCAGCATTCTTCATCATCCAGTTAGACATGAAAAGTTAAATATCGATATAATAGAGCAATGATCGTAATTCCAAAAAAGGTATGTAATTTATGAACCTGTTGCATGAACACTCCATTATGCAGCTGACCAAATTGAGGATACTTTTTCCGCAATACTTGGAAAATGTCGAAACAAATCAGGACGATACCATTTCTTAATATGTAAAGCAAAAGTCAAACAGTATTACAATAATCAATCATTATAATAGATATCGAAAAAAAATTTACAATATACAATGGCAGAGAATAAAATACCCTACTCAAATGACAAAAGTAGTAAATAAAGAGGCACAAATTAATTACCCGTGCAAAAGAATCGTAACTTCATGTAGAAGGCCAATACAGTTGCTCGCTTATGTCTAAGGCCAATGTAAAACTCCTCATTCAGCAACTTCTCATTGTTTGTGCCAACATCGATCGTTATAGGCAAGCACTTAAATTTATAAATATGCAGAGAGTAATCCATTAATCGATTGATCAATTAGAAATCAAAACGAAAAAATAAAAGCATTTGGTCGTTCTTACCAATGAAGGGTGAACACCTCCTAATGCACTATATAGAGAAAGCTTCCCAACAGGAATTCCCATTCCCTAAAAATAATTGAAGAGAATCATGTTAATATGAAGGTTCACTTGAAATTTTCTAAACAGGAAGATTCGCAGTGTAACCACGACCGCAATTTACCTGGCAACCAAGATCTCCTAGTCTTAATGTACGTTCACCATCGGTCACAATAATAACTTGAATCATTTTATCCGGCCACCAATGCTCATTATCACATGAAAAGAGAAAGTGAAGTAATGTTAGAACAAACATGAATATGAATAAGAAGTCTCAAGAAGATTCATAATTCATCATTAGGGTTTATGTGAAGGAATCAGAATTTTTAAGGGGAATGATTCAAATCATGTTTGCGAGTTAAAGGCCTCATACAATTTCACAGAATAACCATGGGCCTAATCTTTACTACAAATCACAAATAAACTTTGGTTCACAGTAAAGAGAAAAATAATAAGTTAACAGCTGAGTCACATTTTTTCACTGCAGTAAATCAACAATAACATCACAGTTATGGTTCAGTACCAGGGGATTACAATTCACACAAGATCAGAATGAAACATTAGTAAAGCCCAATACAGAATTTCCCCAGGCCTGTTAACAAAAACAGAAAACCCTAAATTTGTTCATATAAAAAGATTCAATGCACAGTTCCCAAAGAGGAGACTACTGTTCACCAGCTGTAAAACCCAGCCGCAGAATACAGAACCAAAACCCTAAAATTCCATCATCATCATTCTCATCTATATAAATTTTCCAAAAACAATGAGAAGAAAGAAAAAGAACGCAGTTCATATTCAGTAAACCTGATACAACACTAACGTTCATGAAACCTTATTTCATCATCATCCTCCTCATTTTTTACACAAACCCTTCAGAAAATATTGAGAGAAGAAGAGAGATTATAAAACTCAAAATATGAAAAACAAAGAAAGATCTCACCGATTTGCTGTGACTTTCAGTGTCACCAACATCATCATCAATTTTCACGACTGTAACCCTCAGCAACAACCATTAACGGTTCAGAATCAACATCACGATATAATCAGGAAACGTGTAGAAGGAGAAGAAATAAGAAGATTTAGGGTTAGGGATTTGAGAAAATATGAGAACTCAGAGAAAGAGAGATCGTCAAAAGCAAGAGAGAGAAAAAGAAAGAGAAAATGAAGTGGATTATGTGTGAGAGAGAGAGAGAGAGAGAGAGAGACAACAAAATTTAGTATATTGGAAAACATAGCAAGTAAGATGTTCACGTGGAACAACATAGAAGCAGGGGGCAAATCGGTATTTTCCAGAGCAGTTAACTTTCTTATATTTTAGATATGGGTTTGGTTCATAAAAAAAAATAAAAATAAAAAAAACCAACAACTGTAATAAATGTCTGATGAATAATAGTGAGTTATTTTGCAAAACGACTAAGTTACCCATGGAATAAGATCAGATTAAGTTGTTTTGTCAAAGAGCTTGGAATGTCTTTTCCAGATACTTTAGTTTTTATATATTATAATAGATTAGGTATTTAATTTTGTGTAATTTTATTGGAATGGTTTTTTGACGGTTAATTGTTGAGGTTTTTGATGTTCTGTTTTAGCTTTTTCTTTTAAGTGTTTGATACTATTAACAAATTAATATGAGTACTTTTTATAGCTTATGACTCTGTATAGTTTAAGTTTCTATGAATGTACCCTTTGAATTATTGAGCAGAAAATTGTGTTGCTACTTCAGAATATCAATTTCTTTATTGTCTGAATATGAATGATGGAAAGACATTGATTTGTTTCTTACATTTCCAAGATTCAATGGGTGATACTATAAACTGATAAGAATCTCCTTGAATCAAGGAACATGCATCAAATACTGAATCACACTATTCTATCAACAACGTGTTGGAATTTGCTAGAAAAAATAACCATGTTTCTGGTTGTTGTGATTAAATTATGTGCGTGACACCATTTTCCTTCTAGAGCTATTTTTGTATGACTATTTAGGGAAAGTTTGGTGTAAATCTAACTAATTGATTAACATATGTATTTCATGAGCTTGCAGTGATGATTTTAGGGGCTATGCTGAATTTTGCTTCAAGGAATTCAGTGATAGGGTGAAACGTTGGATTACATTGAATGAACCAAGATGTGTGAGTAAGAAGGGCTATGCAAACGGAAGGTTTGCACCTGGGCAATGTTCAGATTGGTTGAAAATGAATCGCAAAGGAGGTGATCCAGGGACATAACCATATTTGACTTTACACTACCAGCTTCTTACTCACGATGCTGCTGCAAAACTGCACAAGACTAAGTACCATGTCCTTTGTATTATTGGCTATTCCGAGCTCTACAAGAGAGATTATATTCAGAATATGGTTTGTTCTCATTTTGTTTTGCCTTGATTTCAATGCTTTTTGGATGAGTAATGCTGTGATTTGAAGATGTTTTGGTAGGTTGGAATTGTGTCTCTTGATCAGGAAATTCAAATGGTTGAAGATGCCGAACTCAACTTGGTATGGCAACCTTTTCATATTATATATTTGGCCGTAGATGTTCTATTGTTCTACCGTTGAATTTAGTTTTGAAACAGAAACAGAGTTCAATTCCCGGCTGGTTCAAATATTGTGGAGCTGTGATGAATAATATTGTGATGTTCGGTAACATCACCTGTCCTGAAACATTGGATGCAAATATGTCTCTGAGCTCTTTTAATTTTTTATCATTAATTACCACCGGTCCAGAACCTACATTGTTTCTGTTTCTGCATATAAAAAAACAAAGGTTTTTGCATGTTCTGTTGGACACAAACCAACCAATGCCACTTACTACTTGGATGTTTGATTGTGTGCAAGTCATGATGTTACTTGAGACTCTCGCTGCTGCTGAGTTGTTAACATGCTTGCTTTCTTTTTTATGAAATGATGCCTACCTAACAAGGTTTCAAACTCTCGTTATTGCTTTGTTTTGTTTTCATTTTCAATATTTTTGTGGCTTTGGGGATTAGAACTATTGGTTTTGATATGCAGCTAGCTTTAGGTTCCAAAACTAAATTTGTTGGCTTTAACTGTGCCTTAGATATTGTATCTAAGCATTCTAACAGGATGAGAATTATGAACTTCCATTTAATTATCTATTAGATTATTAATGACAAACATAGCAAAATCAACGAGGTTTGTTGATACTCTTATTGCAGGGATCAAACAATCTTATTGCAAGCTTGCTAGAAGATTTAGCAAATTGTTCCAAAATGTCTAAAGCTAGATATGGAGGTAGTAACTAGTAGCAAAATTTTGTATGTTAATTGATGACAAACATCTCATTGAATCGCAGAGAAATTTTGGTTTTATTAAGCTAAGTCTCATTGTATTAGGAAGATCCTAAAGTCTCACATTGGTTGGAGATAGAGCATTGAAAGAGTATATATAGAGGGACACTCCTCACCTTACCAACCGGTTTTGTAAGGATGAGTTAGGTCAAACTCTAATACATTGTATTGTCTTTTTGTCTTTGCCAGGGAAACAAGTTTACAGTGATATCCGAAAATATCATTTCATAAATATCATTTCATTGTGGATAATGCTTACTGAATTAAATGCAGGTTAGGGCCTTTGTTCTCTAAATACTCAGTTAGCTCTTTCATTCTTATATGTAGATCCATTGTTTTGTTAAACTTGTTTTCATTGTTAACACTGTTACAACAAAAAATATGATGAATGGCATTCCAAGTGGGCATTGGAGGCCTTTCACGTTTAACCCGTCTGGATCTCCATCAGAACAGTGAGTTTTTTATCAATAAAAATCATACTCGGTACTCCAGGGTTCACAACACGCGCACCAACCACGTTGTGCTAAACCCCGGTGGCAACACCGAGTTCTTTAAATAAAGGGTCAGACATTTTTGTTTATTCCTTTTCATCTTGATGTGGAATTTGTACTTGTGTGTCTGTGCAGGAATTTCACATCAAGATAAAAGAAGATAGTGGCACAGGCATGGTGTACAGGTTAGGATAATTGACGATGGCATCGTCGTCCCGTTTATTTGGAACTATTTTTACCTTATGAGTTATTTGATTTAATTTCCCATATTTGTACTTGTGAGTTTCCCATGCTTGCTTTTCTGATGAATATTATGCTAATGATGGTGAAGAAGAAAAGAGGCAGCTCATTCAGGAGAAAAGAATCAACAACAATTATTCAAGCAAGGAATTGATGCAAACAATACAAGAAAACTTATTGAGGAACTTATGGAGTTTCAAACAATGCCGAGATGTGTGGCCCTGCTTTTGATTCTTTCCCACACTTTTCTGATCCACCTGCTACCAGCTCAACTTCAGTACCTTCAAGTGAAGGATTTCATGATAGGAGAAAAATTATATTTGTTGAGGCAGTCACTGACCTATAAGATTCTCATGATTTTAAATACTTTGTTGAAAACTGGAGTTGATATGAAACATGAGTTGTGATTTATGAATTAGACATAAAATTGAATATTATTGTGATGTATATTGTTTTAGTATCGTTAAAGATATTATAAAATTGATTTTTGATTATTTTAATGACTAGGGGATTAGTCCTACAAGAAGATATATGAATATAAAAATATTTTTTAATTTTATTTTTATTTTAGTAATAAAGTGAATTTTATTATTTAAAAAAATTAATTTAATTAAATATCAATAGTATAATTAGTTTTGATTTTAAATAATTATAAAAAATATGAATTAGTCTAATTAATATTTATTAAAAATCAAAATAAAAAATAGTTGTAAAATTGTTTCAACTATTTAGCTTGAGATTTGTTATGATTGTAGTTGTATAGTTGGAAAATATAAATTCAACCGGGATATTTTACTACAGTTATGTTGTCGTTTAGCTAGGCAATTATTAATATTAGTTGGAATTTCGCTAAGAAACTTTTGCCTAGATAATTAGCCACTCAATCCATGCTACAACATATATTTTAGTTAATCCCCAATAAATCTCCAACTAATTCTGTTTGATAGAGATTAGCTACAAACTAGCTAGAGTAGTTTCCCTAGCTAACAAGTGATTTTCTTGTTATGTCTCTTCTCCATTATTAAAATAAATGAGGAAGGAACGAGAAAAAAAAATAATTTGTTATTATAACTTACTCCACATCTTAATGGTTAAAAATAATAAATAATAGTTTTCTCTATCTACATTTAATTATTTACTATTTTTAACCATTAAATTAAAAAGAATTAATGGTTAAGATGTGGAGTAAATTATAATAACTTACTATTAGTAAGAATATCCCTCCCCATTTTAATAATGGAGGATAGAAAAAATAATTACACATAATCTCCACTATTTATTTTAAAATTTAATGGTTTAGATTCAATTTCATGTTTTCACATAAAAAATGTCATTCTCATATATATATATATATATATATATATATATATATATATATATATATATATATATATATATATATATATATATATATATATATATATATATATATATATATATATATATATATATATATATATATATATATATATGGTTATATCAAGTCGGAGGGTTTTTAAAATAAGAGATACGAGGATTAAATGTTAACTATTTGATTTGATAAATGATCTTGATCAACATTTATTGTCTATGCTATGTTTGACTTCAGCAAAACCATTTATTAAATCTGACGGTTAATATTTAATCTTCTGTTCTCTTATTTTAACTAATAAAGAATCAAGAATGATTTAAAATAGTTGTTAAGTATAATTTTTAGAAAAAAAATACAAGTTAATGTTTTATTATTAATTATCATTTATTAATAATTATTTTTAATGAATATTTAGTTAGTCAAATTATTTGGTAGTTTAATAACCTGCATTAAATTAATGATTTCATGATTATAATAATTTACAAATCTTTAATTATTAAATAATAAATAAATGAATATATTGATTGATAATAAAAAAACTTTAATGTTTTCTACAACGTACCAAAAGTAAAAAATTTATTGTCTATTTAAATTTTTTTAGGTTTTTATGTTAAAAAAATATTCTTGTGAGTTTTATATAGTGAAGACAATACCAAGAACATTAGGGATTGTGTTATTTTGTTAAATACTCAATACACGTGTTCTAATATTTTTAGAAAATTTCTTTATCCACTTTTCTATGGGGTTCACCCCAGCGAAATTTCCAACTTACATCTTTTTCGGAGATGCATTTCCCAAAAAAAGTGTTCATATACCATTTAGATTTTTTTTTAAGATTTTTTTTACTTCTGAAATGCATGAAAATTCAAAAAATACGTTGTTTTTTACAATCAGGTAATATTTCGGAAATTCATTTCCGAAAAAAAGTGTTCATATACCATTTTCCCTCCTTCACTATTTCATCATTTTTCTCCAAAACAAACTCAAACACTCTCCAAAACTTCCATCAAAATCAAACCATTTTTCGTCTCAAAATCATGTTTCAAACCGTTGATCACGTTAAAGGGAGCATAGAAAGCTACAATTTGAGGTAAACATCTCTCATTTCATTCCCTATTTCACTACATTGATTGATGAAATCTGTGATGGAAACTGCGATGCTTCGGAAGTGCATTTCCGAAATAAGTTACCTAACAAATTTCGGAAATGTACTTCCGAAATCATCCCTGGCAGTAAAAAAACAGTTTTGACCAATTTTGCTAATTTTTGCATATGTTAGGTATGGTGCATCCAGACAACATTGTCGATGATGACATAGTAGTTCCGGAAGTTGTCAACGTTAATAACGATCCGGTTATCGACGTTAAATCTATGATCGATGCGGTAGATGTACGACAACAATTTACAAATGATCGGAGCTTCGCTAGTCGTGAACAATTGCTTGATTGGGTTCGTAGCGAAGCTAGTAAACTTGGATTTGACATTGTTATTTTAAGGTCTGACAATGGAAATAGTAGACGGAAAGCTTTTATCGTTTTGAATTGCGAGAGGGGTGGGAGTTATGTACCAACAAACCGGGTGTTAAAACACGAAGACACGGGATCGAGAAAGTGTGGGTGTCCGTTTAAGTTGCGCGTGACTCGGAGGGTTGATGATTTGTGGCGTTTAAGCGTCATTTGTGGAATTCATAATCATGCCTTGGATGCTAAGTTACACGGGCATCCAATGGTGTGTCGTTTGTTCCGCGAAGAGAAGAATGTTATTTCGGATTTATCGATAGTCAAAGTGGCGCCTCGCAACATACTTGCCGATTTGAAGCAGAAAAAACCGGATAGCGTTTCAAATATCAAGCAAGTTTACAATGAACGACACAATCTTAAAGTCTTGAAAATGGGCCCTCGATTGGAAATGCAATAACTTTTGAAACTATTTGGCCATAACCAATACGTGTTAAGCTTCCAAACGTCCGAGGACAAAGTTACGGTGCGTGACATTTTTTGGACTTATCCCGAAAGTATCAAATTGTTCAACACATTTCCAACCGTTCTTGTGATGGATTCGACTTAAAAGACCAACAAGTATAAGCTTCCTCTTCTAGAGATTGTCGGTGTGACCTCGACGGACAAGACATATTCGGTTGAATTTGCTTTTTATGAATGTGAAAAAGAAGATAACTTTACATGGGCTTTGGGAATATGCAAGTCTTTGTTGGTTGATCAAAAGGTTATGCCAAGTGTCATTGTTACCGACCTAGACAATGCTTTGATGAATCCGGTCGATACTGTCTTCCCGACATCGACCGCATTACTTTGCCGGTATCACATAACGTGCAACGTGAGAAGTAAGCTCAAACCCGCGGTTGGCACGAAAGATAGGTCGGATGAAAGCGGTAAAGTCATCAAAGCCGGTGTTGTGGTGGATAGGATTATGGCCGCATGGAGGGAGATTTTAGATGCACACTCTGACGAGTTGTATACCGAGAAATTGGTACACTTTAGGTCTTTGTGCGTTTTCATTACGACTTTTTGTCATTATGTCGAATCCACTATCCTTGACAAAGTAAAGGAAAAAGTTGTATGTGCTTGGACGGATCGAGTAAGACATCTTGGTTGCACCACGACTAACCGAGTTGAATCCGCACATGCGGTGCTGAAGAGATGGTTAGGTGATAGCAAGGGAGATTGTCGGGGATGGGACACCGTGAACCAAATGCTCCAAAATCAACACAATGAAATTCAAACATCGTTCGGTTGGAGCAAGACGGTTATGGAACACCGGTTTAAGGGCAAAAATCTATTTTCGCAATTGATTTATAACATATCCCGTTCGGGTTTGAATTTTATGTTTCATGAACCGAAGCGAGAGGAGACAACGGGTCCCGATAGTTCTAAATGTGGGTGCACCATTAGAAAGACATACGGTCTTCCATGTGCTTGTATACTTTCTAAAAAAATGAATTTGAATTCACCGATACGCATGGATGAGGTAATCGACCATTGGAAGAAGCTCCGTTTTGATGATTTCGAGCCGCCGAAAGAAAATGATTCCAAAATCACCATCTCCGACGAGTTGGAAGTGATAATGGATAAGTTTGCTAAAGCGGATGACACAATGAAAATGCACATAAAAGAACAATTGCGAAAAATTGCATTTCCGGAGACCACCGATTTGAAACCGCCATCTCAACCGGTTAAAACGAAAGGAGCTCCGAAAAAGCCAAAAAATAAACAAGAAGACACTTCAACAAAACGATCTCCTTCCTACTTTGAACATGTTGATGCATTGTTCCTGGATTCACCGACACCAAAGTCCAAATGTAGTGGTAACAAAGGAGCCCGTATTTCGAAGCCTCCTCGTACACCTCCGATCAAAAAATCTCCCATGACCTACATTGATGAGATGCCTCTTTTTATGCACAAATATATTGATAACATAGTTGATGTTGGAGGCGACGGCAAGAATGGCGGAGTTTGAAGAAATGATGAGCCAAGAGCGTGAGAAAAATAGAGAGCGATCGAAGAACATACCGATTTTAGATTTAGGCGCCACCAATTGGTTCGGCGAATTTTAGTTTTTATCGGGCCGTTTTTTGTTTGTAATGACCAGTGCGTGTCTTTTTTTGTATGTATTGTCGTTTACCATGTAAAATCGGACCGATTCAATACATATATAATATAAGTATGTTTTGAAGGATAGAAAAACACTTAGAAAGGAGGGGTTTGAATAAGTGTAGCTTTAAAACTTGTAAGATAAAAACAATTTGCACAATGATTTTTATCCTGGTTCGTTGTTAACTAAACTACTCCAGTCCACCCCCTTGGAGTGATTTACCTCACTTGAGGATTTAATCCACTAGTCACACTTGATTACAATGGTTTTCCACTTAGAAACACTCTAAGTCTTCTAGAGTATCCTGATCACAACCTGATCACTCTAGGAACAAACTACTTAGACAACTTCTAAGACTTGCTAGAGTATACTGATCAACAACCTGATCACTCTAGAACTTACAACTTAATGTAAACAAATTCTAAGATTATTACAATGCTTCTGAAAAGCTATAATCACAACTGTGATATTTCTCTTAAAGTTTAAGCTTAAATCTCACTAAGATATTACAACAGCAATGTAGTGAGCTTGATGATGAAGTTTGAGAGCTTTTGATTTGAACAGCGTTTCTGTAAGTTGGTTTAGAGTTTGTAATTCGTTCGTTGTTGTGCAACCTTTGCTTCTCATCAGAACTTCATATTTATAGGCGTTTGAGAAGATGACCGTTGGGAGCATTTAATGCTTTGCGTAATCCGTACAGCATTGCATTTAATGTTTCACTCTTTTGTCAACTACCTCGAGCCTTGTTTCCGCTGTGTCTACTGACGTTGCCTTTAATAGCTTCTAACGTTCCTTTTGTCAGTCAGCTTAGCCTGCCAGTCTAGTACTTGCTTCTGATCTGATGTTTGTGTAAACAACGTTTGAATATCATCACCGTCAAACAGCTTGGTGCAGAGCATCTTCTTGTCTTCTGACCTTGAAGTGCTTCTGAGCGTGATACCATGAGAACTTCAGTGCTTCTGCTTCTGATCTCAAGTTCTTCTGATGCTTCCATAGACCCATGTTCTGATTCTGCTTGACCATCTTCTGATGTCTTGCCAGACCATGTTCTGATGTTGCATGCTGAACCTTCTGAGTCAGTTGCTTCTTGCGCTGATTTTGTGCATACTCTTTGTATAATTCCTGAAATGGAACTTGCATAGTATTAGAGTACCACATTATCTCACACAAAATTCATATCCTTGTTATCATCAAAACTAAGAATATTGATCAGAACAAATCTTGTTCTAACATGTTTTATGTTGTCATTGCCTATTTTATGCCTATTTTGTATGCATTTGGTATTGTTAACCCAAAACAGCATGCAATGCACAAAATTTGAAATTCATCTCTATTTCTGCATAATTCGTAAATGAACTTCCGAATTATACATATTTTCAGACCAATTTCGGAAGTTCATTTCCGAAACTTCCACTGAATGCAGGATAAGGTTTGTTGGGCCATTATTACTCCAATAAGTCTATAAATACAACACACTTTTATTCATCCTCTTCACACCACAAAACACAAATGACACAAACCTACCCCCACCTAGCATTCGTTTACTTCACCAGTGGCTACCCGATGTCGTTCCAATTCCGCTTCTCGTGCGACACGCCGTTTGCGGACTTGATAACGTCGCTCAACACGCTATTGCAATATCTGGAAAATCGGAAGGTTGTCAAGCTTGAGTACCGCTCGCCATCGCTTAACGACGACGGAGACGTTGAGTTCACACCATTCGAGGTCAAGAACGATGAAGATTTAGCAGTTTTGTGGGCAACTTTCGACCGATTTTCTTCGAAGGGTCTGATCGAGTTGGATGCGAAACTTCAAAGACCGGGGGCCGACGTTATCAAAATGTTGACTCATCCTCACCTACCCGTGTTTTCATAAAATAAGTAACACAGAGGGTATTTTGGGGATTTCACCAGGGGTGACCAAGAAAGTAAGGAGGTGGTTCAGGGGCGAGTTCTGGCATCAAGTGGTTCCATCCCCCTCCCGATCGCAGTTGCGGGGGGTCGAACCGTGGTTCTCCCTACCAAGTCCAGACCACTGGACCAACTAACGATTGGTAATTAAAGATTAATTTTAAGCGTATAATACCTTCTAGTAAACTATTGAGCTCCATCATACAATAGAAAAAAACAAAATGAGTATTTTGGCAAGTTTGCCAAGTGTCACCATATTAGACTACATGCTATTTTTAATTATTACTATATTAAGTAATGTTTCAATTATTATCAATCTTTATTAATTTTTTTTTATTGTTATTTATTTTTAAAATATTTTAGTGATGATATATTGTAACCAGTTTTCTTTGCATTTTTTCTTGGGGTCATGCCAAAATTTTAAATTCTGCAAATGACGTTGAGAAATGAAAAGTCATTTGCATTTTTTAGGTAAAATATTCATTTCTCTTCGCTCAATTATTCATATTAATAATATTGATCAATTATTTTAATCAATTTAATAATTCAATATAATTATAAACTTTTTATATTTATGAATCTACTATAATAATAAGAAAGTTAATACTTAATTATTTTTGATTTAAAATTATTATTAGTTACAACATAATTAATAATGTAGATTAATTATATAATTTTATTATTATTTTGGCCGTTTGGGTTAGCCAATACTTGTTTCACACGTTGAACCATTGGTTGATCATAATTCAAAACTTCATTAATTAATATTGAGAAACACTTGTATTTTTGTTGCTATCATTATTCTCACTCAGGTATTGAAAATAATTATAAATAAAAGAGCAACATCTCACATTCACGCTCACGCGCTCAAGGATCTGAAAGGGAGGGGTTGAAGAAATCATATTAACTTTTGCAAAGTAAGTTATCCATGAATCTCCTTCCGTCCTCCTTTCAATCTTCGATTTCTCTTTCTATTAAAAAAGCTACTGCTATCATTATTCTCAATTATTCTCACTTTAGGTATTCTAAACAATTACAAATCAACCTCATATAATCGATGTTCGGTTTCTCTTTCTATTAAAAAAATTGATGCTGAAGCAGAAGGTTGTTGAAGACAAAACTTTCGGTCTCAAGAACAAAAACAAAAGCAAAGTAGTTCAGAAATATGTTCAGAATCTTAAGTGTCTTTCGTGCAACCCAAAATTGACCCGAAAGTCGATGCAAATGCAGTATTTTTAATTATCGTTAATGGGTTTTGTTTAATTGTAGAGTTTGTAGTAACTTCTTAACCAAAAAAGATGGAGAAAGAGAAAGAGCAGACTAATTTACTTTGCACGCATGTTGTATTTTAACTTCTCAAAAATGTCTTCGAAATCTTAATATTAAATATTTGCTAATAACTTTAATATTTATTTTATAAATATTATATAAACTAATTAATAAAATAAAATCAATAATTATATATTTTCATAATTGTATAGATTTATTACAGAATTATTATCTATAAATGTTTTATATATAGAATAACATGATTTATTGGAACATTTTCATAATTATGCTTTTAAAATTTTCATAGCTACCTCAATTTTTAAAATAATATATCCTTCAATAATTAATATAATAATTAATAAGATTTACTTTTAAATAATATATTAGTTTATAATATCTCCTTCCATAATTAATTTACCCTTCAATATATATTTTGTTTATTTAAAAAACAATAAATTTTCCTTAGTAAATATATATATTCTTCAATAATATATTATTTTTTAATTTCTTCTTCAATAAGTAATTTATTTTTATTTAGTAATAAAAACACAATGATATTCATAAGAAAGGAAATTCTTAATTTAACGGCAATTATAAACTTATCATTTAATTCCAATAACAAATACCTATACCTATATTATTTTATAAAAAAACAATAATTGAATGACAATATGAAATATTAATTGAAAGCACGGACAAAAGACCATTTTGATAATTTTTATTGATTCAATAAATTAAGTAATAATAATAGGAGAATAGACAATTTTCACAAGACCATTTTGATACTATAAAAATTGATTTGATAAATTAAGTATAAATTAAGTATGACTTTCATATGATTAATTTTAATTTCAAAATAATAACAAAAAATATTTATTTAATATTTAATCCAAATTATCTTAAAATAATTTGAATATTATTACATTATCAATAATAAATTTATATTAGAAACAAATTATGTTAAAATATGCACAGTTATAGGTAAAGGTAATATGTTATAGTCCATTATTTTTTTTATTTTCTTATATATGTAATTCATATAAGTACTTATTAATAGAACATCAAATTAATTTATTTTATTTAGATTTTCAAATTTGTTTTTTATTTAGAAATTTAATTTTTTAGACTAGATCAATTTGCTTTTAAAAAAATTGATTCAATCAATTAAGTATGATTTCTTTTATAATTTTTTTAAACAAAAATATCATATATCTGATGGAAAATGATATATGATATGATAAAAAAAAAATTGACATGAAAAAATGTTAGCATTTTTTATGATAAAATTTTAGCATTTATTCTAAATTTATATTCAAATCTTTATATTCAAATATCATAAGAGTCATTTTTTATTTGTGTTAGTAAATTATTTTAGAGGCTAATGTAGTTTGACATTTTTATTTTGTTTTAGTAAATGAGATGATATAATTTTATTACATAAAACATATATTATTGTATATTGTTATTGAATAGATTCATATTAAAAGGGATTTTAGTCTAAAACTAAAATACAACTTAATATTTATGATATATTTAAATTTATTACTAGCAAGACATAATTATATACCTATGCAAATTGTATTTATTCTTAAAATTACTATAAATATTTATTTTAGACATGAGACAATTATGATGTATGAAAAACACAAATTTGTCATTCTTTTTATTTAATTTATTTTATTATATATTAAATAAAAGATCTATTTTATATATTTTCTACGGGTCAAGACTACTTAAAATAGACATGCCCTAGGGATTGAGACTTCTTAAATTTTTTATTATTTAATTTATTTTTTCTACTAAAATAGACAATACAATGGACCGAGCCTATTTAATTTGTATACCTAATTTTATTGAACTAACACAATTTCCCTTTAAAAATTAATAAAATAATTCTGCACTATACAATTAATTCATATTTAGATTACAAGCACAAATTGACATATTTTTATTTATTATTTTTAATAGCATATTTTTATCTATACTTTTTTAATCATTACTTTAACATAATTATTTACTATTTACAATAACGTTGCATGACCCGTCGTCCTCCAAATAGATTTGATGTTTCTTTATCTTTTGATTTCCTTCTTCTGCAAGCTTTCTCAGTATCAATACATATTTATTAAACTCTTTTATGTAATTTAAAGATTTATACTATGTTTTTTTTTTGAATCAAATGATGTATACTATAGTTTTAATTATTATTCAATTGATAATACTCATATTTAATTTTATGGGAGACATTTAAAATTAAGATGTTTTACTTAGAAAATATTTAACCCGTGCCTCGCACAGGGTCTAAGTACTAGTATTACTAACATTATAACTTTAATATACATTCAACCAAAAAATCAACAAGCACAACAATAGAAAAAAACCCATAAAATACTGCATACTTCAGACAACAACAAAACCCATAATATACTGTTTATTTCACAACATAACAAAACACTAATAGAGGCAAAAGAACATCTTTTCATATGAATAATATAGATAAAATATAATTGATCATCATATTAAAAAATAACTTGAGAGTTTAAACTTAAAATGCACAAAAAAACCAATGACTTGAATTGTAGTGAAAATATCCAAAAATGTAATTATAGAATCTCCAACAAAATTTCAAAAAAAAAAAAACATCTAGGAACTAAGAACTGAAATAAATATAAAAGCTCTGAGAATTATAAATAACTTCAATTCTTCTATTCTGTATCCTTTACTTTCATGTTATCATGTTTGTGTTCCAAAGACTTCTTCACCATTAAATGTCTTATATTGTTAAAAGGATGTAGTATCAATTGTAATGCAATTTTTTGTCTTGAATCTTCATACACCTAATAGCATAATTTTACAAATATCATTAGTGAAAAATACACTTAATAAAATGAAATTGAACAATGTTATGTAAAAAAATTCATACTTCAATCTTATATTCACTCTCTCCTTGTTCTATCATCCAGTGAACCACCCAAACCGCACAATCATTTCTAAGAAAAAATTTAATTAGTAACTAAGGTAAAAGAAACCCATTTTAAATAAAAAAATATGATGAAAACTTAGGATCCTTCCACTTCCACTTGACGTCCCAAGAATTTTGGAGTGACTAACTTAAACTCTATTATTTTTTGGGTTAAATAAGTTTTTGATCCCTATAAATATTGCAGTTTTCATTTTTAGCTTCTCTACCTTTAAGCAATCAACTAAAACCGTTGCCAAAATTTAGAAGGTACTAAAAATAAAACTGCAATATTTATAAGGAGCAAAAATTTATTTAACTTTTTGTTTTTGGCCATAGTTTAAATCGATATCATAGAAAGAATAATCCATCAACATCTCTTCCATAAAAGTTGACTGACATCATACTCAATTTATTAGTGGTCTTTCTATCATAGTTGAACATATAAGATAACAACAAGATTGTATCTATTTGGTTTTTTCTTTGGCCACCTCCCTATGGGGGTCACCCCCAGCGAAAATCCCAAAATACCCCTGCTTCGGAAATGAACTTCCGAAGCGCTTTTTTATTTTAAAAAATTTCCTTAATTCGGAAGTGCATCTCCGAAAACACCCCATGGGGGGTGTCTTCGGAGATGAACTTCCGAAAACACCTCATGGGGGGTGTCTTCGGAAATGAACTTCCGAATTATGCAGAAACTGTGTTTTTTTTAATATTTTTTCATAACAGTGTCGCATTTTAATTAAACGCAAACGCCAAATAAAATAAGCAATAGATAAACTGAAAATACTAATATGATAAATAAACAAAAAAAATACTAATCCGATGAAAATAATATATACAAACCGAAAAAAATAAAAATAGTGTGCTAAAGATACAATCCGATAACAAAAAATATATAAACCCGACCACTACTGGGTGTGCCTAAACCTCTCCCCCTGAGACCTCCTCTGCCGCCTGTATGTCGCCGCACGGTCCGCATTAGTGACGATCATCTCCATCACGGCGACTGCCTCTGGACCGCCCCGCTCCACGATACCTCGATCCAACGCGTCCCGCCCAAGCATCGATATCCGCTGGCAGATCGGCATGAGATCAATGGCGTGATCATCCTCGGCCTGCTGGTTCTCCAGGATCTCCTCGTGTGCTGGCCTAGGAGCGCCGGGAATGTCGGGTCTCAGAAGAGGATGTGACACCCGGTAGAACCATGTGACGTATCCCTCCTCACTGTGCCAGTCCTGGGTGACCCGAGTGAGACGGTACTCCAGCGGTACCACATGATCCTCCCAATGCTCCCATATGGCAGTGAGCTGCACCCGGGTCACAGTGTCGGGAGCAGCCTCAAAGGGTGACCTGGGTATCCGCTGCACGAATCCGAACTGACGCATGCACCGCTCAGGGAGATATCGAACCATGATGCCGGTCCCGCATGCCAACCAGCCTGAATATAGAGCAATGCCGTCAAAGGGGACAATCTGACCGTAGTCGACGAACGGCCTCCAGGTGACGTCGTCGTGCATCGTGCGGTCCAAGTACAGACGGTATGGTCCCACCGCATCGTTCCCCCTCTGGAGAGCGTATCTGGCGGCCCTGGGCATGGCGTCCACGTACGCAGGATCTATGTGAAAGCCGTGGATGCGGGAGAAGTAGGAGATGATCCAGCTCTGAAACAGAAACAAGATAATGTATTAAAATTAAATACGAAACATATATAAATAAATAAATATGATAATGTATTAAAATAAAACGTACCGTAAGCAGTGTGCAGGATCCGACCAACTGCCTCGTCCTCCAGTTGGAGGCCTCATTCAGCTTCTGGTAGAGATATGCCAGAGTAGCTGACCCCCAGTTCCACTGGTGAACGGTATCCAGGTCCATGAAATAGCGGAGGTAGGCCACGTCGACGTACCTGGCACTCTTGTCCACAAAGCATGCAGCGCCTACCACATGCATGTACCAGCACCGGAGAGCGCAGCCGCGGTGGTACTCCCTGAATAGGTCGTTATCCTCCTGCTCGGCCTCGGCCGCCGCGTCCAGGTGGAACTCAAAATAGATGCTCAGTGTAGTGAACCGGACATGAGGCCCACAAGTCGTGACACACTCAAAGTGAGCAACCTCGTGCGGCAGGCCCAAATAGTGCATCATCCACTCAATGGCCTCGACCCTCTGGATCCTGGAGTGGTCCAACAGCGGCCCCCTAATAGGCAGGTGGAGAAGACACTGGACGTCATGCAAGGTGATCGTCAACTCCCCCACCGGCAAGTGGAAAGAAGACGTCTCCTTGTGCCAGCGCTCCACAAATGCCCCCTGCATGCCGGTGCTGATGGTGGTGTACCCGGTCATGCAGAGCCCGCTAAGCCCTGAACCTCGCACATGGTCGTTAAACCACTGAGCTGCTGGTTTAAACAGACCGAAAATCTTCCTGGAGTGGTTCACCATTTTCAATGGCTCTCTCTCCTGTTACAAAAAAAAACAAATAAGCGAGAAATAAACGGTAAAATTATAAAAAATGGTGACAAATAAACGGCTAAGTTAAAAAAATACCTCTCCCTCCCAGATCCGCCGAGCGACGTGATCCTGGTAGTGAATCAGCAGGGAAGTGTCAAAAGGCCCTCCCGGATAGCTATCCACCTCCTGCTCCTCCTCCTCCCCGACTGGAGGGTCAACATCCGATATGACCTCCTCCTCCTCATCCTCATCCTCCTCCTCTCGCTGGCGGGAAGAAGATACCCGAGCCAGCCTACTCCTAGAGCCTGAAGCAGATGAACTCTCCACCAAGTCCTGTGGAACGTGCACACGGCGTCCCCGGCCCCGCTCGCATGTCGACGCCAGCTGCGCCGCCGCCCGCTCGCGTCTAGCCGACGCAATCTGGGACTCCCTGCCCTGTCTGATGCGTGCTGGTTGGTTGCCTGACATGTTCCTGTAAACAATCGAAATCGATTAATATGCGAGACAAATGAAAAAACAAAAAAAATGCACTTCTGATACAGTTCGGAAGTTCATTTCCGAAACTGGGATGGAGGTGTTTTCGGAAATGAACTTCCGAAACACCCCTGCGCAGAGCTTTTCTGCAACCTACAATGGCAGACCCCAAAATCAAACTTTAAACCTATGTCTACACATTCTAAACATCCTAAATACCAGTACCAACCTAACCTAATACATATTTTCCTATTTGTAAACACCCTAATATCAATTTTAAGCATAGATCTAAAACTCATAATGCTTACCGATTGAAGAGGTTGGAGTGCTTTTTAATGTAGTATAGGAAGCTTGTTGGAGCATTTGATGTTGCCTTGGAAGTCTTTTAACAAAATTTCGCCTTTGGTGTTGTTTGATGTTGGATTAGGGTAAATGAATGGGGGAGGGGGAGTGTTCTGCTTAATCTGCAGAACGCGCATTGTTTCGGAAGTTCATTTCCGAAATGTTGTTTTCGGAAATGAACTTCCGAAATGAGACAATTTTTTTTAAAAAAAAAGCGCTTTCGGAGATGAACTTCCGAAAACACCTTTTTTATGCAGTTCGGAAGTTCATTTCCGAAGTCAGGGGGTAGTTTGGGTTTTTTACCAGATGTTAACTAGAAGGTTGGGAGGTTGGCAAAGAAATTTTCATGTAATTTCATTACCACTTTTTTATACTTGTCATCCGGTCGTTAAGCCGAAGAATTTTAGTACGAGTCAAGATAAACCAATTCTTTTGTCACAAAGTCAACTACCAAAAAAAACGTGCATATTATCCATAATTTGAAGGTACGTGTAAATAGATTATGATTCCAACCATCAAATAATCTACTAAACTCTTTGCATTACTGGTTAGATTGTTTGTCACTATAAATTAAATAAAAATTGAAATAAATAAGAAACTCTCTATAAAATTATTTTTCATATGTAATAAAAGATCTAAAGATTTATAAAATATCTGGCTGTTATAAGATTCATGAAAGAACTATTCTCTACTTCCTTTTTTGGGGACTCTCTAATACATTTCTTTGTAAAAAATAGTGGAGAAGTAATTGACGTAGAGCCATTTTTCTCGTTATTCCGTTTTAGTCTCCATTATGATATTAGTGTCATGTGAAGGTGAATGAATGGTTTTTTTAAATGTTGTTTGAATATATAATAGATAAGATACTCTCAAGACCTTGTAATATAAGAATGGAAATAAAATAAACATGATTAATATCGGCATTAAACATTGTTAGTGGAAGAAAAATATTTGCATCCAAAAATGAAAAGTTTCATGAAGAAATGGTGTTTGTAATTTTGGTCTATAAACTCATAAAGTTCGTGAATCTTTAGATTAAAATAATATTAAAGGTTAATATTAATGGGACTGTATGAGTATTGATATTAACATTATTATCAATAATTAATAAAAAAATGCATCCACTTAAAATATTAATATTATAATTTAGTGGAATTGTAATAGTTTATCAATATTAATATTATTACCAATAATTGATAATTAATAGATTTAAAATAATATTAAAGGTTTTGAAACAATGAAAGCTCGTGCGAAACGGGGTCGACGGCGGCCACATCTGGGGTAACCATCTCTGGTGAACACCTGTCGCACGCTCGCGAAAAATGAACAGAGTCGCCACCAATATATTTATCCCATAAGGGAAAGGAATATCAGAAAACCTAACAAAGGAAGGAACAGGGTCTTGCGACCAGAGAATCAAGGTACGGGAGTCGGTTACGCAAGGGGAAGGTATTAGCACCCCTCGCGCCCATCGTACTCGATGGTATCCACCTATGTTTGTTTCTATCTAAAGGGTGTGTATCTATGTCTATGTCTATATGCGAATGAATGCAAAAGAAGTACGGGGAAAAGAAGGAAATATTTACAAATGTGCTCGTTCAAGCCCCGCGACTTGATGCCTACGTATCCCTTTCAGGAATCAGAGCGCCGTAGTTCGGCTCCATAGTTTCTGTTTGTTTTTGTGTTTTTTAGTTGGGCGGAGTTAACGTTCGCGCTCTTGCACAAGGGGACAGCCTAGGATGCAATGGAGCGGAAATAACGGTTCCCTTAAGAAAGCGAGAGAAGAGAGAGAGAGTTTGAGTGTTTCGAGGAAATCCCTTAAGCAAGGGAAACTCGAGTTACTCTTTGGTTTGGGTTTTTTAGAGGTTGGGAACTTACGCCTGAATGGAACCCTTAAGCAAGGGAGCCACAAGCACTCGAACATCCCTTAAGCAAGGGAAGTTACAAGCCATCATTCCCTTTTTATTAGTCAAAGTATTTATTAGTCATTTTTTATGCGTTTTCTTGGTATTTTTTAATGGGAGTTTATTCAAGTATTTTTAAATGGATTAAGATTGTAAAAGGAAAAGAGAAACTAGCCTAAGTATGAAGGGAATTTCTACCTAATGTTATCATGGTTTCTACCTAAGGTTAGGAGAAAGAGAAACATGAAAAATAAAGCGCTAAGTAGAATATTGAAAATAGCATAAAAGCATGAAATCGAACAAGTCAAAAATATAGCACAAAGGTGAATTAAAAGTACTATTATTTTTATGAGTTTTTTCATATGTCAAAAATTGTATTAAAGGTCTAAAACAATAGTAGAAAAATCAGCATTTTTATTACTAAAAGAAATAACAAAAACTAATTAAAATCTAAATTGTTAATGAAAATAAAAGGAAACAGGGGGTGAATACTGAAATTGATGGTGAAAAACAATTCTACGCGCAGGGCCCAAAGGTATTGGCCCAGCCATTATTTTTGTTGTTCAATTTTTCTTCATGCCAAAAAAGTGTGGAATGGGCCATGATGGAGGGGTATTCAGCAGTATGCTCATTTGAGGCCCATGGGGATTGATCCAGATTATTTCAGAAAATAAAACAGAAATTAAAAACTAACAAAAAGAAACGGTGCGTTTCATGCTGGGTTAAGAAAAGTGGCCGTTCGACTCCATTATCCAAACTCAGACCTCCTTCATCTCTCTCGCCGGAAATCGCTCCGCCGCGCCGGAGGCGGCGGAGCTCACTCAAACTCAAAATCAAACGTATCAAAACACTCGTCTCTGCTCCCTCTCTTCGTTTCGGCCTCAGCTCTTTCAGAAACTCATTCCCTCTCCCTAAATCTGAGTGAAGAACAAACCCTAGATCTAGCGATAAATCAAATTAGACGATAACAACTGCGAATCATGAAGCGAGGCCATGGGGGAAGGAATCGGAGAAGACTAATCTAACATACAACAAGAAGAAAGTGAAAAAAGATCAAAGGATTGCTTACCTACCGGAGTAGCTCCGGTGGCTCTTCCCTTCGATGATGGCGTATTGGCGAAATGAACGCGAGGGAAAACACTTTCAATTTCAGGTAATCTTCTGTGACTCCTCTCTATCGTCTTCTTCTTCTACCTTTCTGTTATTCTTTCTTTTTGAATTCCGGTCGTCTTGCGTTGTTGTTGTGGTGCGGTGAGAATGGAGCGTGGAGTTGATAATTGTTGGGGAGCATACGGCTGAGGCTAAGCTCAACCAACCGGAGCTCCGATGCGAAGCTCCGATGGCCACTGAATATGAGCGTATGAGAGTTTACGGAGAATTGGGGGCGACTGATGATGAAGATTATGGAGAAGATTAGAGTAGAATTGAAGATGGTGAAGCTTGTGGAGGGGAAGATGGTATGTGATGATGAATGATGATGAAGTGGTGAATGGAGCGTGTGAAGGTTGAAGATGGAGGGAATGGCGTGAGTGAGAGTGGTTGAAGGTGGAGAATAGAGAGTGTGAATTTGCAGAGAGTGAGAGTGATTGAGAGGTGTGAAATGGCGTGTAGAGAAGAAAATGGTGTGTGTTTGAATCGTGGAGGGAAGGGAGATTTATATAGGTTGCAGAGGGAGAGAATCAGTTAGAGGTGAATGGATGAGAGCCCTTAGATTGAGAAAATCTGTTATGAGATGGAGGGTAGAGATTGAGTTGGTTAGAGCTTGAGTTGTGAGCTGGCAAGTTAGTTATAGGGCTGTTAGAATCAGTTATAGTTAGTTAGAGGTTGACTGAAATGTGGGCCATTGGACTGAGAGTTCAGTTAGAGGATCTGAGGGTAGAGATTAATTCTGACTTTGGGTTATGAAAGTTAGTTACCAAGGGATTTTGATGATTATGAACTGTTTTGGGATTTTTAGAAGTTAGTGAAGTGAATTGGGGTGTGGTAATTCTGTTTTGACAGTTAAGATTTGGTTGGGGGATTGTTAGAGTATGGTTTTGAGTTGGTTAGAAAATTGGAAAAAGTTTGTTATTTCTGTTTTTTCTAGATGTAAAGGACTGTTAATGATAATTTTTGTGAATGCCATGGCTGTATTTCTTTTTGAATTTATGTGTGTATGTATACTGTTATGGAGAGTTTGTAAGTTTTCTTCTAGCTTCATAATGTGCATAGCTGGTAGTTAGTATATGATGAATCGTATGGGACCATTTGATATGCAGGGCTGATGGGTTTGTGGGGTTGGATGCTGTTGTTGCTGTATGGTATGGAGCTGTTATTGTTGTATGCCGAATGTGTGATATGCGGGACTGGTTTTGGACTTTCTAAAGTTGTAGAGCTGATTTTCGGTTTGCCGCAGGGACTATTTTATGGCTGCAAGGACTGTTAGCGGGGACTGTACGAATTTGTGGATAATGGTATGAATGATGAGTGTATATGTTCTGAATTGGCTGCTAGTTTTTTATTTTACTATGCAGGGTGATGGATTTCTTGTGTATAATGCTGGTTTGTATGATATTTGGGATCTTGATTTATGTAGATGTATATGGGTAACTTATTGTAGCACTGTGTTGATGCAGGGTGATTGCTGCTTGCTGTGAAAGAAGTTTTGAAGAAACAATGGTGCATTGGAGAAGACTTGAATTATTTTCTTTTATGTAGATCCCTTTGTAACAATGAATAGAATGATCTTTCCAGCTTGAATTTGTAAATGGTGTAGACATTTGTTGTAATGAATTTCTCTTTTCCATGAGCTTGTAATGGTAGAGGATCTTTGTAACAGTTTTAGATTTGAATTATTGGACTTTGTATATTGGCTTGTAGTCATGATTTGAATTTTGTATCGACTTGTATCTCAAGCGAATGAAGAAGTTTTCCCTCTTTAAAATTTTCTTCATGCTCCAATATCCCCCACGATTGTAATGTCTCTTAAAAGAGATTAGTCACGGTCTATCTTGAATGAGGAAGTCCGCATGACTTGGTCAACAAAAGTCAACTTTTCAAGGTTGACTTGTTGACCAAAAAAGTCAACTTATGCCAAATGAGACCGTCTTTAGTTTTCTTTCCTTTCCTAAATTCGAAAACCTTCTTCAAGTACTTCGGTCCAAGAATGATCCAATGCTAACTATCTCAACGTTCAAATTCAAACCTCCTTAATAAACCCCCCAAAGTAACTGAAGTGATTCTCAGGACACCTTGTTTCACACCCAAAACTTTTGCATAGAGTCCAAAATCGGCGGCTTGTACTTCAAAGAACCAAAGTGAATCAAGTGATAATGAAGCCACTCTGTAAACGATGAATAACCCAAGTGCTTAGCAACCCCTTGATGATCATAAGGCCCAACCTTCAAGACTTATCCGATAATCCTCAACATATAGAGTACCTCAATCCATGATCAGTGAAAACCCCTGTTACACAAGCCTGCATAGTGTAGAAACCTTGTACCTTGTGAAACCCTAGATTTTTCCATGACCATTGATCCAATGCCCCAGGTGCCTTATTGATTAATGATGCATGTTATGTTAATGTCCTAATGGAGGTATGCAGATGAATGCAAAGCCTAAGCCAGTTAAAAATTAAAGGGTAGGACAAATTTGGGGTATGACAGCTGCCCCTATTTAATCGTCTTAACCTGAAGGTGAGATTGGCACCAGCCTTTCGAACCTTCGAGGTGGAAGAAGATTAAATATCAAAGTACCAGAAATTTGTCCTAAAGAGAAGATGGTGTAAGTGTTATCTTTAAATTCTTTATTTTGATATCTGCTGGGGAAAGAGAAATTTTTGTTTTTAGGTGGAATGATTTATGGATGCTATGGTCGAATGGGGAAAGAGAATAATGACTTGTTGGGGATGGGGAATTGGTTTTACGGTAAGAAATTATGGATGAATGGTGATTGTCAGGCGAGAACTGACTTCACCATAAGATATCAGACGAGGACTGAAAATGATGGAAATGATTTGCCAGGGCGAGAACTAGACTTTGAAAAAGTTTGCCAGGGCGAGAACTGGACTTTGAAAAGGTTTGCCAGGGCGAGAACTGGACTTTGAAAAAGTTTGCCAGGGCGAGAACTGGACTTTGAAAAAGTTTGCCAGGGCGAGAACTGGACTTTGAAAAAGTTTGCCAGGGCGAGAACTGGACTTTGAAAAAGTTTGCCAGGGCGAGAACTGGACTTTGAAAAAGTTTGCCAGGGCGAGAACTGGGCTTTGAAAAAGTTTGCCAAGGCGGGAATTGGGCTTTGAAGAATGATTATCAGGACAGGAACTGGGTTTTGAAAGGTGATTACCAGGTATTGGCACCATGGTTTGAGGAGATTTGTGATGTAGTAGCAGATATCAATTGGAGTTTGTAAGGACAACACTTTATGTGGGGAAGTACCATCGTCTTGATTGAGTGCGGATTTGTATTATCTGGCTTATGCTTTGCATGTTTGAATTTTTCTATGGCGTAATGATCCGCTTTGACGGATATGCTATGCTTTTGAGGATGCAATGTTATATGCAATGAAAACTATATGCAGAGTGCCAAATAAAGGCCTTGGTGAGATAGAGAAGCAGGATCATTGGGGTCCGTTGCTTGTTGTCTTGAGATGCCAATATGAATCGGTGTTGGAAATCTTGCAGTACCAAAGATCATTGGAAACTGCACTGAGGGTTGAAATGTAGCTTTGTCGGGGAGGAAGTGACTTCATCTGACTTTCCCTACATCTTGAACTGCTTGGGGATGGTGAGTTTGAGGAGATTCCCTCGATTCACCATGTTGGGATGAGAAATCCAGATAAGGAGACTAGGTTTGGGAAGTGGAACAACTCTCATGAGAAATAAACTCATGTGCTTGGGGAGAGGCCAAAGTTCCAGGAGAAATAAACTCCTATGATCGGGGAGATACAATAAAACTCAGAAGATTGTGCCCCAAGCTTCGTGAACTTCGAAGGAATTTGCCCCAAGGGATCCTTGGAGAGATTTGTCGAATCTCGACGTAACTGCCCCAGATTGGATGAACTCAAGAGAGATTCCTCGACTTGATTGCCCCAGATTGATGGAAGCTTGAAGAGATTTATCGACATGATTGCCCCAGATTGACAAATGGTGAATGGATGCCTCAGTTGACAGAGTCTTTACACAACTTGCCCCTTGGAGTAATCAGCCTTTGAAGTGAATGGCTCATGGAATCGATCAACTTTTTCTGCAGTTGTTCATTGTTTGATCTTCCTTGATGTCAAGTGTTTATTCACAAGTAAAAGATATTTGTTTTGAAGATGATAATCCTAATGCATTGCTTATGCTAGCTTCGAGATCAAAGTTATTAAAACAAAGTCATGACATTCAGTGTTTGAATTATTTGTCATATCGATATCAACATAAATGGTAAGCAAACATCTAGGAGTCAATTTTACACAACTTGCTTTTGAAATAAACCCTGCTTCAATTAGGTCTTTTAAGGGTTGTAACGTGGCCTGGTTCACGGTTTTAGAAAGAAAGGATTTAAGGCTCAAAGTCTAACCTAACCCGCCCATTCTTCGTGATGTTCTCCAGTCCTAAATTCAACTTAACCTGATACGAGCGTTCATCCCTCAAGAGGAGTTTGAGATAATTGAGGAACCAATGAAGTCTTCTTGGACATGGCAGTCACTCACTTTCGTTTTTTGGTGTCTGATCACACGACTTTGTTCCTTTGATGAGGACCTTTATTTTGTAATCCTCGTTTTTCGCTTCTGCTTTGCCTTTCTTTTTGTTTCCCTAACTTTTGCCTGGACAAATTCTTTTGAATTTTATTTTGGAGTCCAGCGGGATGCCCTAATTTTGCCTAAGTCACTTGTTTTCAAGTTGTTGACTTAGCGGGCTCTTTTTTTTTTTTCAATCCTTTCTTTTTTGAATAAGTCGTGTGATCCTGAATCTCTGACTTGTGGGAGTGATTGTGACTGCCTCATTCTTTGATTGATGAGGGATTACCATTGTAGTATTGACTTTCCTCAATCTTTTGAAAGATAACCATTGTCATATCTTTAGATGCATACTCCTGATGAATTTTGATTGCTCGTTCAGATTAATTGAACGCTACCCTGCCCCTGGGTTAAATGTGAGGTTTTTTTTTTTTTTATGATTAGAAAAGAAACTCCTACTTCAAGGCTCAAAGGGGTTATCGAGGGTCTATCTCCCTTATATCTCCAGTGTTTGGGGATTTGAAACAATGCCTGTACATCCTCAGCGGGGTTTTATTCAAAAGCACATAATTAGAGATTTTTGCATTTATTATATTTTCATCATTCTCCTTTTGATATTTCTGCTTAAATCAGAGTTTGATATCGATAGACATAAAGATATGAGTGAACACGAATGGATTGATTCGAAACTAGCATATGCAGTGCATTTTTTCATTTTATTTATTTATTAAAAACAAACAAGTTTTACATGGAAGAAACGTTTAACAAAACAAGGAAAATTACAAATGAAAATGCAGAAATGAATTGATGATTGCCATAGTAGAGGAGGCTTGACTCCGTCTGGACTTGTTGATCTTGAATACATTTTACAGTTCCTTCCAAACACTTCAGGTTACTTCCAAAGAAAACTCCAACAAAGTCACCCAAGAGTTGTAAATTTTTGTCTTACTTTAGGGATTCGAGCAGTGCGAGTGATGCAATGCTCAAGATAAGAGTACGTCTTGCTTATCCCTCGTGCGGGAGCCCTAAGCATAGTTGCTAGAGTGGTAATCATCATCAAACATGGAGGAACCTTGCATGGCCGTCAAACTTAGAAAAGCTATATGTTGTGAGGAAAGAATTTGTTGATTCTGGAGACTTTCTGAAATCTAGGCATTCATTCGAGCAAAGGAATTCCATTCACCCATATGTTTCCTTCTTGAAGGGTTATATGCCTCCCATCAATCAACTGTTGTACTTTGGCTTTGAAAGCGTTGCAGTCCTCAGTTGAGTGCCCCATTGATCCAGCGTGATATCCACATTGCACATTAGGGTCATACCCGGGTGGGAACGGCTGTGGTGGAGGCTTGAGAGATTTGGGGACCACCAATGAGCTTTGAACTAGATATGGAAGAAGTTTAGTGTATGTCATAGGAATCTGGTCCAAAGGAGCATTTCTTCGTTCCAAATTACTTCTAGGTTGGCGTTGATTCGGATGACCTTGTTGATGTGGAACACATTGCTTTTGTGGCAAATACTGAATCGGTCGTTGTTGGACCATCTGAGGTTGTTGATTGATAGTGGTGGCAAAGGCTTGTGGAACATATTGGCCAGGAGAAACTGGGACTATCTGATAGTTAGGAACCTGAACCTGAGGATAAGCAGGGAGTTTCTCTTCTCCATTCTCTGAAATTGCATCTATCTCACTTTTCTCTTCTTCCGTGAATTCGGGAATGTTGGCCATATCTTGGATCTTACCAACCCTTAAGGCGTTTTCAATTCGTTCTCCTACGACAACCAAATTTGAGAATTCGGAGGAAGCACATCCAACCATCATGTTCAGATAGGGATCTTTCAAAGTATTCATGAACATGTCTACAAGCTCTCGTTCCAAAAGAGGAGGTTGGACTCTGGAAGCTAATTCTCTCCATCTTTGTGCATACTCTTTGAAAGACTCATCAACCTTTTGAGTTAAACTTTGGAGTTGTAGTCGAGTAGGAGCCATGTCACTGTTGTACTTGTAATGCTTGAGAAAAGCCTCTGCTAATTCATCCCATGTACGGACATGGGTTCGTTCAAGTCGTGTATACCACTCAAGGGATGCCCCACTAAGGCTATCTTGAAAGAAGTGCATGAGGAGCTTGTCATTTTCTGCATACGGTGCCATCTTGTTGCAAAATGCCTTTATGTGACTCATCGGACAAGTGGTACCCTTGTATTTCTCAAAACTGGGGACTTTGAATTTAGCAGGAATCTTGATATCAGGCACTAGGCACAAATCAATAGCATTCAAACCGGAGGAGCTTCGACGTTCTAAAGCCTTCAATCTTTCTTCCAGGAGATGGAATTTGTTCTCATTTTCCTCGATCGGGAATTTGAAAGCTTCCAATTCAGAATCGTTCTCATGATGTGAGTCCTCCTTGTTGGGAACTTCCACGGGAACAGGTTTCGATCCCCCATTAGCAACAGTGGTCGAAGTATCATTGATCAACTTTACAACACTTTGTCTGAGCTCTTCTTGCCCTTGAACAACAACATTGAGAGTCTCCAAGAGTTGGGTCATCCTCTCCCCCATAATATCCATGTCCTTACGAAGTTCCGCCTGATTTTGTTCAAGACGGTCCATGATTCTCTTCTGATTAATCCTTGTATGCTACAGATGTAGGGAAGTCAAATTTGTTGATGAAGCAGAAATCTGAAGAAGGGACCCCAATTAGCCTCTAATATGGAACCATAAAATGCAATATGATGTGCATGCAATGTTTCATTTCTGAGGAATCCTAAAGTCTTTTCACACATTCTTTCTTTTATCCTTTTTTGAAACCAAAGCTTTCTTTTTTATAGAATATCTTTTCTTTTTTCCTTCTTTTCTATTTCCTTTTTCTTTTCTTTTCTATTTCCTTTTTCTTTTCATTTCTTTTTTGGAAATAGACTTTAGAATTCCTCACAAATGAAGTGGATAAAACAATGATGTTATGCAATGCAAGCATGGGATCAAGGTCCATATGATCTGAGTAACCACCACACAATCCTCTGAATAACTGATATGAAGCTTCTGTACAGGCCAAGTGTCACAGGATCAAAGGTTCGACGCCTTTTTGAATACCAGAATATCAAGCACCATGAGAACAGACCAAATAAAGGTCCGACCTCAAATATGAAGAAGCAATGGTATGTAGGAGCCAAGGTTTCCTGTCCCACCCCAATCTCACGGGTATGAATTCTAGACACGGACAGGTGGTCCCTAATGGTCACCAGGGTCTACAGTTCCCATGGGGTACAAAGTGTTTGAGGCAACAAGCGTGCCAGACACAGTGTTCCATGAAAGAACCTCGCCCAGTTGTGGTACCCCATGTCAATCTCATCCATAGCAAGCGCTACGGGAGTCAACATGAGCATCCACGCTAATCCTATATGTCACTTGGCCTGGGTAGTGGGCCTTTTACCTCAAAAACCCCCCACCTGCAAAACAGAACAGAAGACCCCAAGGAGCACAGAATATAATCCATATGCATGATGTGCAAACAGAAATAAACATGACATGCAGGCAAAGAATAAGCATGCAAACATATATACAAAGTATAGACATAAAAACAAGTAAACACCCAGTAAATAAACAAACAAACGTAGGCTAGGATCGACTCACTAAGGATGGACCAGCAACAGGTCTAGCAACATCCCCAGCAGAGTCGCCAGCTGTCGCACGCTCGCGAAAAATGAACAGAGTCGCCACCAATATATTTATCCCATAAGGGAAAGGAATATCAGAAAACCTAACAAAGGAAGGAACAGGGTCTTGCGACCAGAGAATCAAGGTACGGGAGTCGGTTACGCAAGGGGAAGGTATTAGCACCCCTCGCGCCCATCGTACTCGATGGTATCCACCTATGTTTGTTTCTATCTAAAGGGTGTGTATCTATGTCTATGTCTATATGCGAATGAATGCAAAAGAAGTACGGGGAAAAGAAGGAAATATTTACAAATGTGCTCGTTCAAGCCCCGCGACTTGATGCCTACGTATCCCTTTCAGGAATCAGAGCGCCGTAGTTCGGCTCCATAGTTTCTGTTTGTTTTTGTGTTTTTTAGTTGGGCGGAGTTAACGTTCGCGCTCTTGCACAAGGGGACAGCCTAGGATGCAATGGAGCGGAAATAACGGTGCCCTTAAGAAAGCGAGAGAAGAGAGAGAGAGTTTGAGTGTTTCGAGGAAATCCCTTAAGCAAGGGAAACTCGAGTTACTCTTTGGTTTGGGTTTTTTAGAGGTTGGGAACTTACGCCTGAATGGAACCCTTAAGCAAGGGAGCCACAAGCACTCGAACATCCCTTAAGCAAGGGAAGTTACAAGCCATCATTCCCTTTTTATTAGTCAAAGTATTTATTAGTCATTTTTTATGCGTTTTCTTGGTATTTTTTAATGGGAGTTTATTCAAGTATTTTTAAATGGATTAAGATTGTAAAAGGAAAAGAGAAACTAGCCTAAGTATGAAGGGAATTTCTACCTAATGTTATCATGGTTTCTACCTAAGGTTAGGAGAAAGAGAAACATGAAAAATAAAGCGCTAAGTAGAATATTGAAAATAGCATAAAAGCATGAAATCGAACAAGTCAAAAATATAGCACAAAGGTGAATTAAAAGTACTATTATTTTTATGAGTTTTTTCATATGTCAAAAATTGTATTAAAGGTCTAAAACAATAGTAGAAAAATCAGCATTTTTATTACTAAAAGAAATAACAAAAACTAATTAAAATCTAAATTGTTAATGAAAATAAAAGGAAACAGGGGGGTGAATACTGAAATTGATGGTGAAAAACAATTCTACGCGCAGGGCCCAAAGGTATTGGCCCAGCCATTATTTTTGTTGTTCAATTTTTCTTCATGCCAAAAAAGTGTGGAATGGGCCATGATGGAGGGGTATTCAGCAGTATGCTCATTTGAGGCCCATGGGGATTGATCCAGATTATTTCAGAAAATAAAACAGAAATTAAAAACTAACAAAAAGAAACGGTGCGTTTCATGCTGGGTTAAGAAAAGTGGCCGTTCGACTCCATTATCCAAACTCAGACCTCCTTCATCTCTCTCGCCGGAAGTCGCTCCGCCGCGCCGGAGGCGGCGGAGCTCACTCAAACTCAAAATCAAACGTATCAAAACACTCGTCTCTGCTCCCTCTCTTCGTTTCGGCCTCAGCTCTTTCAGAAACTCATTCCCTCTCCCTAAATCTGAGTGAAGAACAAACCCTAGATCTAGCGATAAATCAAATTAGACGATAACAACTGCGAATCATGAAGCGAGGCCATGGGGGAAGGAATCGGAGAAGACTAATCTAACATACAACAAGAAGAAAGTGAAAAAAGATCAAAGGATTGCTTACCTACCGGAGTAGCTCCGGTGGCTCTTCCCTTCGATGATGGCGTATTGGCGAAATGAACGCGAGGGAAAACACTTTCAATTTCAGGTAATCTTCTGTGACTCCTCTCTATCGTCTTCTTCTTCTACCTTTCTGTTATTCTTTCTTTTTGAATTCCGGTCGTCTTGCGTTGTTGTTGTGGTGCGGTGAGAATGGAGCGTGGAGTTGATAATTGTTGGGGAGCATACGGCTGAGGCTAAGCTCAACCAACCGGAGCTCCGATGCGAAGCTCCGATGGCCACTGAATATGAGCGTATGAGAGTTTACGGAGAATTGGGGGCGACTGATGATGAAGATTATGGAGAAGATTAGAGTAGAATTGAAGATGGTGAAGCTTGTGGAGGGGAAGATGGTATGTGATGATGAATGATGATGAAGTGGTGAATGGAGCGTGTGAAGGTTGAAGATGGAGGGAATGGCGTGAGTGAGAGTGGTTGAAGGTGGAGAATAGAGAGTGTGAATTTGCAGAGAGTGAGAGTGATTGAGAGGTGTGAAATGGCGTGTAGAGAAGAAAATGGTGTGTGTTTGAATCGTGGAGGGAAGGGAGATTTATATAGGTTGCAGAGGGAGAGAATCAGTTAGAGGTGAATGGATGAGAGCCCTTAGATTGAGAAAATCTGTTATGAGATGGAGGGTAGAGATTGAGTTGGTTAGAGCTTGAGTTGTGAGCTGGCAAGTTAGTTATAGGGCTGTTAGAATCAGTTATAGTTAGTTAGAGGTTGACTGAAATGTGGGCCATTGGGTTGAGAGTTCAGTTAGAGGATCTGAGGGTAGAGATTAATTCTGACTTTGGGTTATGAAAGTTAGTTACCAAGGGATTTTGATGATTATGAACTGTTTTGGGATTTTTAGAAGTTAGTGAAGTGAATTGGGGTGTGGTAATTCTGTTTTGACAGTTAAGATTTGGTTGGGGGATTGTTAGAGTATGGTTTTGAGTTGGTTAGAAAATTGGAAAAAGTTTGTTATTTCTGTTTTTTCTAGATGTAAAGGACTGTTAATGATAATTTTTGTGAATGCCATGGCTGTATTTCTTTTTGAATTTATGTGTGTATGTATACTGTTATGGAGAGTTTGTAAGTTTTCTTCTAGCTTCATAATGTGCATAGCTGGTAGTTAGTATATGATGAATCGTATGGGACCATTTGATATGCAGGGCTGATGGGTTTGTGGGGTTGGATGCTGTTGTTACTGTATGGTATGGAGCTGTTATTGTTGTATGCCGAATGTGTGATATGCGGGACTGGTTTTGGACTTTCTAAAGTTGTAGAGCTGATTTTCGGTTTGCCGCAGGGACTATTTTATGGCTGCAAGGACTGTTAGCGGGGACTGTACGAATTTGTGGATAATGGTATGAATGATGAGTGTATATGTTCTGAATTGGCTGCTAGTTTTTTATTTTACTATGCAGGGTGATGGATTTCTTGTGTATAATGCTGGTTTGTATGATATTTGGGATCTTGATTTATGTAGATGTATATGGGTAACTTATTGTAGCACTGTGTTGATGCAGGGTGATTGCTGCTTGCTGTGAAAGAAGTTTTGAAGAAACAATGGTGCATTGGAGAAGACTTGAATTATTTTCTTTTATGTAGATCCCTTTGTAACAATGAATAGAATGATCTTTCCAGCTTGAATTTGTAAATGGTGTAGACATTTGTTGTAATGAATTTCTCTTTTCCATGAGCTTGTAATGGTAGAGGATCTTTGTAACAGTTTTAGATTTGAATTATTGGACTTTGTATATTGGCTTGTAGTCATGATTTGAATTTTGTATCGACTTGTATCTCAAGCGAATGAAGAAGTTTTCCCTCTTTAAAATTTTCTTCATGCTCCAATATCCCCCACGATTGTAATGTCTCTTAAAAGAGATTAGTCACGGTCTATCTTGAATGAGGAAGTCCGCATGACTTGGTCAACAAAAGTCAACTTTTCAAGGTTGACTTGTTGACCAAAAAAGTCAACTTATGCCAAATGAGACCGTCTTTAGTTTTCTTTCCTTTCCTAAATTCGAAAACCTTCTTCAAGTACTTCGGTCCAAGAATGATCCAATGCTAACTATCTCAACGTTCAAATTCAAACCTCCTTAATAAACCCCCCAAAGTAACTGAAGTGATTCTCAGGACACCTTGTTTCACACCCAAAACTTTTGCATAGAGTCCAAAATCGGCGGCTTGTACTTCAAAGAACCAAAGTGAATCAAGTGATAATGAAGCCACTCTGTAAACGATGAATAACCCAAGTGCTTAGCAACCCCTTGATGATCATAAGGCCCAACCTTCAAGACTTATCCGATAATCCTCAACATATAGAGTACCTCAATCCATGATCAGTGAAAACCCCTGTTACACAAGCCTGCATAGTGTAGAAACCTTGTACCTTGTGAAACCCTAGATTTTTCCATGACCATTGATCCAATGCCCCAGGTGCCTTATTGATTAATGATGCATGTTATGTTAATGTCCTAATGGAGGTATGCAGATGAATGCAAAGCCTAAGCCAGTTAAAAATTAAAGGGTAGGACAAATTTGGGGTATGACAACACCCCATCACCATCGATGTCAGTGGTGATGGTCACTCTGATTCAACCTGTCGTAGAAGAGGAAAGGGAGGACACAGATAAGGAAGAAGACAATGAAGAAGAGCGGGTAATTGACGATGAAACCCTAAAATCAGTTGCAAGTGGAATTAAGAACAACACAAAAATCAAAGATGAAGTAGGAAATTGGAATTTATGGGTGGATGTACTTAGTGAGAATCGTAATCCAGCAAAAGGATTATCGATTCATTATGTCGCTCCAAGTTTGGTTAATGGCGCCATGGAAATCGAGATCGAAGAAGATGATATTGCCTCAGAAATCAAATTTTCGGAAACTGCTTTAATCATGTATGCTCTGGGGGAAATCTGAGTATGAACACGGTGAAGAACTTCATGGTGAAGACGTGGAATTTTGTCAAGCTACCGGATCTGTACTATCATGAAGATGGATACTTCATTCTGAGACCCCACTCTCACTCTGACATGGATGTTGTTTTGATGAATGGACCTTATACCCTTAGGAACATACCCATGTTGCTTAAGAAATGGAGGCCGGATTTTAATTTGAATAGGGATATGTTGCGTACTCTTCCTCTGTGGATCAAACTTCCACAACTCCCTCTGCATCTATGAGGGAAAAATAGTTTGAGTAAGATAGGAAGCGCCATTGGGGTTCCGCTAGTCAGAGATGAATGCACGAAAATAGAACATCTTATGATTATAATAAATAAATTTTAAGCAATAGAATTTTTATAATTTATAATTGTGTATCAACTTGCTTATTGTTGTTATTCATTCATCACTATTTGCGCATATTCGAGTTTTCAATAATCGGTTTGGTTTAGACGACTTATTTGTTCTAGGCCAAATCTTCCGCTTGCCATAGTTTTTTCAATTTTTAATTTGTTTTTTAAAAAGGTAATTTTTAACTTGGGATGCTATTCACCTTCCTCTAGATGAGTTGTCATCGTCTAACACATTCAATCTCAGTGCTAACTGCTACGAATGAAGACTTTGAGTGTGTGCGTGTGTGTGTGTGTGTGTGTGAGAGAGAGAGAGAGAGAGAGAGAGAGAGATTATGACTAGGTATAAGTGATCAATATCTAGCAACATGTCACTACTATCCAAGTCATAAAAATATCATGTGATATGAAAAAAATTCGTTATAATGTTTGTGTGTACAATTATCCTTTTGCCCTTATGTCTATATTGAACACAAGGCATAGACAGTGTCACCCTTATCCAGTTCAATATTAGGCCCTTAGACATTTATCATGTTATGCATGATGGGAAAATTCTATCTAGGTCACTCATGTCCCTTAGTATGCTTTGTGGAGTATCCATTAACTGTCTTTATGGTCATCCAGTTACAGACAATGTTTGATAAGCTCTAAAATACTCGACTCCACATCTACGGTCCATAATGATTTCAGTTCACTATGTGAATAACTTATGACACTTTGAATAATATTCTATGTAGTATTCACATAGCGGGTGAATCCAGTATAAATATTACTCCTAATATTCATACATATGTTAAGACTTGATAACTCTTTATCCATGATCTATGAGATGTGATCATCGGTCTATCCACATAATGGTTACAATGTTTTAATGTTATCCCACTTCACAATAAAACCCTACTACAAATACTTTAAAGATATTGTCCTTATGTTTAATGGGATCTCATGTTTAAGTCGCACTTAACATTTCATTACACGGATTAGCTATTTTAGGGACTTTATTATTTTGGAAAAAAACATAATAAAGAAATGTCTTTTTTGTTATTAATAAATAATTTGATACAAGTACCAATTTCTAATAAAATTATTGGCCTCTAGGAATTACACCAACAGATGATATGTTCAGTGTTGGTTCCTAATCATTTACATGATGTAAATTACTCGAAAATCATGCGGAAAAAAAAGTTTGACATGAAAGACTTAGGTGCTGCTAAGAAGATTATCGGTATGAAAATTCAAAGGGATACGAATGTTATTAAATTATGGCTCTCTCGAAAAAGATATATAAAAAGGTGCTAGACATGGGTAATTCGAAGGTTGTGAGTACTCCATTAGCGAATCACTTTAAACTTTCATTGGATCAATGTCCAAAGACAAATGCAGAAGTTTAAGTATATGTCAAAGGTTCCTTATCTTAGTGTTGTTGGTTGTTTAATGCATGCTATTGACTGCACTAGAACAGATTTGACATAAGTTGTAAGTCAAATTTGTAAGTTTATGTCAAAACTAAGTAAGCATCATTAGGGTTTAGTCAAGTTGATTTTCAAGTATTTAAAGAAGTTATGGTATCATGTTTTGTAGTGGACATGGTGATCTTCAATTGTAGAATATGTTAATTTAAACTATGTTGGTGATATGGATGATATAAAGTCTACAACATGGTATGTCTTTGCTTTAATAGAAGGACCTATTTGTTGGAAATTATCAGTTCAAACTATATTGGCCATGTGGAAAACTGAAGAAAAGCACATGGCGGCAGGTGAAGCTGCCAAAGAATTCTTATAGATTACATGATTAGTGAGATAATTGAGAATTAAGAAAGGTGAACTTTGGTTTCACTATGATAGTCAGGGTGTCATTTATTTCGTAAAAAATCAAATGTATTATGCCAGAACCAAGCATATTGTTGTGAGGTTTTACAAGATCAAAGAGTTACTTATATTTGGAAAAATATTACTTGAAAAGATTCATATTTCAGAAAATGTAGTTGGTATGTTGATCAAGCTAATAATCACTGATAAGTTCAAGTGTTGCTTTGACTTGTTACATGTTTCTCAGTGTTAAACATGAGGTGCACCTTTGAGTTGTTAATATGTGATCTTCTTGTACAAAGTCTTCATCGGGGTTTGATATTCACGAAAATGGATATTATTCAGTGTGGGTCATATTATATGGAAACTCTGAAGGGGCTTTAGGACCAACTGTTTGTAGTGGGTAGATAACTGGAGGGTACATGGGCTTTAGGGGTATTTTATATCATGTGATATGAAAAACTACCATCTAATAAGTTTCAAATTCACTTGGAAGAATCAATGTGGGAAACCGAAAAGTCAGCAGACGGTCTCATGTCTGTGTAGGCCGCCCTCCAAACAAGCAGTGCTACTGAGAAAAAGAAACAGAAATTCGTACCCCTAACAATGACGCTACCATAGTTCATCCCTTCGTATCTACTTCCGAAAATATGAAAACTAGAAGGTTCACTACCATATTCAATGGAACCCTCGCTAGATCCAGCAATATCACTAAGCTTTCTGGGGTACTTCAGGCTGCAAGAATGATTGCAGGAGCTTCCTCTGGTCCTCATGAGTGTGATTGAATAATTTGCTTGGACTGAAACTGGCTGGAAGAGATTTTCTTGTTATGCCCTAGTTCTTTGAGTTTTTAAAGTCTTGAAGTCCTATTTTCTCTGCAGCCTCCGTCCCCTAATGATCTGATATTGTTAAATATATATGGAGGAAGGAATTAGGTTAAACTTTGGACATGGGCTTCAAGTAATTGGTGAGAAAAAAGTTTGAAAAATATTTGTATGAAATATTTTCAAATTTGGCCATTCTCCCTCATAAACAAGCTAGCACGAATTTGGTCTCTTCATGAGTGATCCTTGGGCTTTAATACTGATCCATAGCCAAGGCCATGCCCATTGATCCATCCATTTGATATTTTATTTAATTTATTTTGAATTAAAGTGAATAAAATCAAAATAAAGATGAATAAAAATCAAAACATGTTATGAATGAGTTTATGGGTCTTATGTGAGGTCATAATCATGTTTTAAGTAAAAAAACTTAGGCCCATTAGCCTAAAGCCCAAAATTCGTTCATTAGGGTTTTGAGTATTTCTTAAATTTTGACCAACTTACACCATTCTTAACTTCTTCAATTTTGATCATATGAAGGTGTTCTAGGACTTTTTAGAAAGCTCGAGGCATCCTTTACAAGCTCCTTTTTGTTTTATCTCAATTGAGTCTACCATGTTCATGTACCATTCTTTGAGAAATAATGATTTTTTGTTGACTTTTGAAAAGGACTTATAATGTTTTGGCTCATATCTTTCAACTGAAGCATTTTTGGCCAAGTCTTTAGAGAGACAAAGTTGTAAAGAATGAAATTTCCTTCAAAATGGGCTTTGGTTGGACAATTTCTGATGAACCATGAAAAGGTTATGGCTAGTCAAAGTTTAGTTGACTTTTAGTTCAAAAAACCCTAATTAGAGACTTGTTGCTTACATTCAGGAGAAGTATTGTCAAGAGAGAAAAATTGCTCACATTGATACAACCATTCTTTCACCCTTTTGCCGTCAAATCGAGGGAAATCAATCTTCGCGATACGGGTGGAGTAAGGGCTTGCCGGAGTGTGCGGAGTGCATTGCTCCTCTCGGTGGCAGTCACCGTGAGGTGAGGAATTGGCGGACTGTCGAGCTAGTTGTTGCATCATCGCACGTATTTCATCTAAGCTGGTAGAGATGTTGTCGAACTTGGATTGGTTTTCTGATTGAGCATCTGTCAATCGTTGTTCTAACTCAGCTAATGACTGGCTCCTAGTCATGGTCGCAGATTCGAAGGCTCGATGATACCAATTGTAACCGGATTTAGATATTTAGGGAGAGGATCCGAGAATGATCTTAGAGTTCCAATAGGAATTCTAATAAATTTGGAATAGAATTCGGTACAGACAGGGCCGGCCCTGGGCATGGGCAAGCAGGCCCATAGCCCAGGATCTCCAAAATAGAGGGGCCTCAAGTTTTTTTGATATGGGCTTTATGAAGAATGATGTATAATATATATATTTTATTTTGAAATACAACATGTGTTGTATCTATGGCACAGCGGCAATTAGAGTTGGCATCAACAAAATTGAAGCCTCGTGTACGATCCTTACTCCAGGTTTTAAGTTTTTAATATTTTTTAATTATTAAAATGCCAAACTACATGATGGAACAAGGTTTGAACCTAGGCATTGTACTTTCAGAAATGAAAATATTACCGACTAAACAATGGAATTGCTAACTACTACTTTTAATTATATACTATATAATATTAAATTTATTAACTTTTTGATTTTATTTCTTTAATATTATATACTATATAGTATTGAGATTATTAACTTTTATGATTTTATTTCTTTAATTTAAATGTTAGATGATATTTATTTTTTGTAATTAAATATTCAAAAGTTTATTATATGATTAAATTATAATAAATAATATTATATAATCATATAATTATTAGTGGTTTGATCTTGTTTATAAAAAATATATTGCTAAATTTTATTTTATATTAATATATTTAAAAAATTGTATATTTGTGTAATTTTTTTATTAATTCTTATAAATATATGAATAATAAATTAAATTAATAAATTTAAAACATATTTATTTAAGTTAATATAACCTAACACAATATTTATAAGATATGTATAAATCTTTAATTAATTTAATTATTTTCATATTACTATATCAATTGTAATAAATTTTGACGGATAAATAAAGTGTCAGAAAACAACTAAATACTTACAACTTTCACTCTCCTAATACTCATAAAAGAAGAAAGCGGTAAACAAATTTAACTCAAATTATTGATTTTTTTTTTAAAAATGATACATTATTAAATTTATTTTATAATAATAAATTAAAAAGTAGTAGTATTAGTATTATTTATAATTAAATATTTTAATTAATTTTTTTATAAAGGTCTATTTTTATTATTTACCCCGGGCCTCTTAAAAGTCAAGACCGTCTCTGAGTACAGTCTCTGAGTAAAGGGAATCCAAGGTACTAACGATGAAAATAATAAAGATAAGAATTTGTAGAATCAATGTATATCCATTTCATTTAACAGAATAGCATTTAAGTACAATTGCAAATCTCTAGAAGAAATAAACGCTGGCTCAGCCAATATTAAATTGTAAATAACATACTAATAAATTGCAATTAACATAAAAGACAAACTTTATTAATTTCCATTTTCATCTCTGTGGCATTTTGATTTAAAAAATAAATACACAAATTGTCTGCACCAGTAGATATGCATGCATACTTTGATTTAAAAAACTAGTAACAAACCCACCTGTGCATACGCACGGGTTATGGTTTGATACGCACATTTGTTTACATAATATATTTATTTTAAATCAAAATTTTTGGATCATATATATCATTTTTCGTATATAAAAATATTTACATCAATAATAGATTTTTTTCCGTAAACAAATATTATTTATGTTTAGGTATCATTTAGAAAAAAATCTGGATCAATAATAAATTTTAGTATATAAAAATACATTTTTTTCCCATATACCATTTTTGAATCAAAACTTTTTGGATCACAAATACCAATTTTCATATATAAGAATATTTAGATCATTAATAACTTTTTCCCATAAACAAATATTATTTATGTTTAGGTATCATTTACAAAAATATCCGAATCAATTGTAAATTTTCGTATATAAAAATATTTAGATCAATAATAATTTTTTCCTGTATACCTATTTTGAATAAAAAAAATTTGGATCATAAATAACATTTTTCACATATAATAATATTTAGATCATTAATAGATTTTTCCTATATACAAATATTATTTATGTTTAGGTATCGTTTACAAAAATATCAGAATCAATTGTAAATTTCCGTATATAAAAATATTTAGATCAATAATAGTTTTTTTTCCTGGATACGTTTTTTAAATAAAAAAATTTTGGAACATAAATATCATTTTCAAATATAAAAATATTTAGATCAATAATAGTTTTTTTCCCGTATACCTTTTTTGAATAAATTTTTTTGATCATAAATACCATTTTTCATATATAAAAATATTAAATCATTAATAGATTTTTCCCATGTACAAATATTATTTATGTTTAGAATTGTTTACATAAAAGTATTTAGATCAATAATAGTATTTTTTTCGTATACCTTTTTGAATAAAATTTATTTTGGATCATATATTATTTTTGTTTATGTATCATTTACAAAAATATATTTCTTCGTTATTAATATTCAATTATTAAAGTTAATTTTTAACAATTAAATATTATTTTAAATGTAAATTAACAATCATTTAATATGATCATAATAATCTTTTTATTAAAAAATAATTTATTTGAATATCTTGATTAATTATTTATTAAAAATAATAAAGTAATAAAAAGTGAAAAGTGAAAAAGTGAAAAATGAAAAGTGAGTCGGAAAGTGAAAAATGAAAAAGTGAATAGTGAAAAATGAGATGAAAAGTAAAAAGTGAGTTGAAAAAAATCAACAAAATACATTATTTATCCCTAAATTATTAATTTAGACTAAGATAATAAAAGGATATTTTGGTGATTTCTAGAGCAACAATTTTTCTTATATCACATATAAATATTAGTGTAGAACAAAATTAAAGAAAACTGCGTGCTAAAGAAAGTTGCATGGTATATGTAAAAGAAGCCATCAATTGTTGTTCATTGAATTTGTTATATCAACAAGAAGCTGCAACCATGTTGGTTGAACTTGCACTTGCTTTATTAGTGATAGCTTTCTTTATACACTTGCGTCCAACACCCACTGCTAAATCAAAGTCACTTCGCCATCTTCCTAATCCACCAAGTCCCAAACCTCGTCTTCCTTTCATTGGTCATCTTCATCTTTTAGATAATCCTCTTCTTCATCACTGTCTCATCCGTCTAGGACAAATTTATGGCCCTTTATACTCTCTTTACTTTGGCTCCATGCCCACCATTGTTGTATCAACTCCCGATCTCTTCAAACTCTTCTTTCAAACTCATGAAGCCACTTCCTTCAACGCAAGGTTCCAAACCTCCGCTGTCAGACGGTTAAGTTATGGTAGCTCCGTTGCTATGGTTCCCTTTGGACCTTACTGGAAGTTCATTAGAAAGCTCATCATGAATGATCTATTTAACGCCACCGCCATCAACAAGTTGAGACCCTTGAGGACTAGAGAAATCCGCAAGGTTCTTAAGGTTATGGCTCATAGCGCTGATACTCAAGAGCCACTTAATATCACTGATGAACTTCTCAAGTGGACAAACAACACAATATCTATGCTAATGTTGGGTGAGGTTGAAGAGGTTAGAGATATTTCTCGTGATGTTGCTAAGATCTTTGGGGAATACAGTTTCACCAACTTCATTTGGCCATTGAACATGTTTAAGCTTGGGAACTATGAGAAGAGAATTGAGGACATTTTCAATAAATATGATCCTATCATTGAAAAAGTTATCAAGAAACGACGAGAGATTGTGAACAAAAGAAAAGGAAAAAATGGAGATATCCAACAAGATGAGCAAAGTGTAGTTTTTCTTGATACTTTGCTTGAATTTGCTCAAGATGAGACAATGGAGATCAAAATTACAAAGGAACAAATCAAGGGTTTTGTTGTGGTGAGTTTCTTTGTTATTATATATATATATATATATATATATATATATATATATATATATATATATATATATATATATATATATATATATATATATATATATATATATATATATATATATATATATATATATATATAGGAGGGATATATTGACTCCAAGATAAGTGTTAAACACTTACTCCAAATTTTAACCATTGATTTTCATTAATCTAACGGTTTTAATTGATCACTAAATTTAATTATTTTTGGAAATATCTTTTTATATAAAAAATTAATTAAAGTCGTTAGAATAATGATAATCAATGATTAAGATTTGAAGTAAGAGTTCAACACTTACTCTTGGAGTCAATATATATCTCATATATATATATATATATATATATATATATATATATATATATATATATATATATATATATATATATATATATATATATATATATATATATATATATATATATATATATATATATATATATATGAGGATGGTTATATTTACTCCAAAAGTAAGTGTTCAACACTTACTCAAAATCTTAACCATTGATTTTCATTAATCCAACGGTTTTAATTAAAGTTTTATTTAAAAAAAGATTCCAAAAATAATTAAATTAAATGATCAATTAAAACGGTTAGATTAATGAAAATCAATGGTTAAGATTTAGAGTAAGTGTTGAACACTTACTCTTGGAGTAAATATAACCCTCCTATATATTACATTTTAGATAAAAAAATTAGATTGTGTTTGTCTGTATTATATGCAGGATTTCTTCTCTGCTGGGACAGACTCCACAGCTGTGTCAACAGAATGGAGTTTGGCAGAGCTCATCAATAATCCGAGGGTGTTGAAGAAAGCTCGAGAGGAGATTGATTCAGTTGTGGGAAAAGATAGACTTGTTGAAGAGTCGGATGTTCAGAATCTTCCATACATAAGAGCCATGATAAAGGAGGCATTACGCATGCACCCACCAGTACCTGTGGTAAAGAGAAAATGTACGGAAGAATGTGAGATTAACGGATATGTGATCCCTGAAGGAGCATTGATACTTTTCAATGTATGGGCAGTGGGAAGAGACCCAAAATATTGGAACAGACCATTAGAATTCCGTCCTGAGAGGTTCTTAGAGAATGTTGCTGGTGAAGGTGAAGCAGCTTCAGTTGATGTGAGGGGTCAAAATTTCCAACTTTTACCATTTGGGTCTGGAAGGAGGATGTGTCCTGCAGTCAATTTGGCTACTGCAACAATGGCAACACTGCTTGCATCTATTATCCAATGCTTTGATTTGCAAGTACCAAACCTCCATGGAGAAATATTGAAAGGTGATGATGCTAAGGTTAGCATGAAAGAGAGAGCTGGTCTCACAGTTCCAAAAGCACATAATCTCGTATGTGTTCCCCTTGCAAGACCTGGTTTAGCAGCTAAATTGATTTCCTCTTACAACATATAAATCATAATATTTTCAATAAGATTCTAGTATCAATGATAATAAGAGAGTCGATTTTGGTGTCGATTTCACTCCTACAGCATGACAATTTTACTTCTGCAATATTCATTTTTAAACAATTCTCAATTAATAATATAAAAATAGCCAAAATTGAAGCATAAATTGCTTTTTATATGAAATTGAACCCATAACCTTTAACCAATATCTTAAGTCTTTATCATTAGTCCAATGTGCATTCATGACAAATAATTTCTATGATTTCTAGTAATATTAAATAATTCTGAATTTCAAACAAAATAAGTTAAAATTTATACAAATGGGTCTCAAACCCAAATTCGTTCAAGTTAAATGATAGTCACTTTACAACTAGACAAATCAATTTATATTGTTAATATTCTTAATATTCTTAATAATGAATATTTAAGTTAATAATTCAGAACAAACATTTACTTATTTCAAATAACCAACAAATAAATATTATCTAATTTTAAATAATACAAAAATTTAAAAATAAAATTAATAAAATTTAAATCCTAAATATAATTAATCAAATAAAAATAAATAAGTTAATATTTAATGGAATTACTATTAAACTAATTGATCACTATTTTTTTTGAACCAATAATATTTGATTAATTCAAAAAACGGTATATACAAGGCGATCGCCAACGATCCAGCCCAAACAAGACACGAAAAAGCAAACGGGCAAGAAACACCGCCAAAAAGAAAAACCTACATCATGAGAATTGCAAGATTTTTCCTATACATCCTATTTGCCCAAACTCTATAAATCACCGTATCGATAATCAAATCCTCAATCTTTCTCTTATCTACAAACTTTCCCAAAATACTGTTATTTCTAAACTTCCACGTAAAGTATACGGTTTCAGTGAAAGTGCATTTTAAAAGAGCAGCTCGCCACCCTTTACCCTTGCAAACTTGAGCAATCCACCTAATCTCATCATACATCATACCATTCACCCGGTTGGTGTTGCACCTGAAGCCAAGATAGAACCATTTGCCAAATACTCCTAAGCCGCTGACATCCAAAGAATAAGTGGTTATGATTTTCCGGGTTTGGACAGAAAAAACACTTGTCCTCCGTCAAAAGACCGAACTTCTTTAACCTGTCTTTAGTCGCGAGTCTGGTAAACTGGGCACGAGGCCTTGCCAAATTACGAAAAAATACCGTTCTTCAGAAAACTTTATCAGTACCACTGACCAAGGCCAAATATATTTTCTTTGACTTGAAACCATCCTGCATAAGCTGAAGGTGCTGCTGATAGAGAGGTCGCAGGTTCAGCATACAATTGATCACTATTTAGTTTGAATTAACTAAATAATTTTAAAAATTAATTGATTATTTAATTTAAATTGATTAAATATTTTAACAATTAGTTGAATTACTATGAAATTAATTAATTATTATTTAATTTGAATTAGTTTGAAATAAGTAAATATTTAGTTATATGTTATTTAATTTCAATTACATATAATTTAATTTATTTTTAATCGATTAAATATATTGAGCATTTACATTTTACAAAATTTATTTTTAATTCGTGTATTATATGAAATTAGAAATATTTATTTGTGTGTTATTTAAAATAAGTAAATGTTTGTTATAAATTATTAAGCTAAATATTCATCATTAAGAATATTATTAATATAAATTGATTTGTCTAATTGTAAAGTGATTATCATTTATCGGACTTAGGTTCGAGGCCCCATTTGTATAAATTTTGTAATTTTTATTTTAAATTCAGAATTATTTAATATTATTAAAAAATTTGGGAATTATTTGTCATGAATGTCTATTGGCCTAGTGGTAAAGACTTAAGATATTGTCCAAAAGTCTTGGGTTTGATTCCTTATAAGAAATAATTTTAGCTTTTTGGATATTATTAAATCAAAATTGTTTAAAAATGAAATTATAATTAAAAATTAATTTAGTATTTAAAAAATGAAAAATAAAAATGAAAGCCAACGCGGCAGTCCAGTCACGGCTTAAAAGTATGAAAAAAACCTGTTGAAAAAAAATATTAACATAAGGACTAATAAGGTCCGGTTAAATTTTGTAAGGGATTAAATCGGGTCTTTTTTTTGTGAGGGACTAATTTGAATTATATAATTTTTGCGATTGACCTAAATGGGTCTTCACTCCTTGTTTAAATAACTTAAGTTTGATTCATTTTTATATATTTAAAATTTGCATCATCATGCCTATTTAGTTTTAGGGGACAACTTCTCTACCCATCACAAAAAGTTGGGTATTGTACTTCCAATCAACCACATGATTCCATCTCATTTAACACATTTAATTATTTATTAAAATACTACAATAATTTTCAAAGCATTTTACATAGGAGGTAACCTTACCCAACTTTTTGAGTTGGATAGATAAGAATTCACCTTAGTTTTATATTAACTTTTTGTGTTTTACAATTCTTTCTGATTCAGATTGTCTTCATATTTATTGATACATTATTCTCATTCAATCTTGATTTATAATTTCCTTTTTGTGTTTTGACCTTTAACAAAATGTCCTTTGATTTATAATTTTATTTTAGGGTTAAATAAGTTTTTGGTCCCTATAAATATTACAGTTTTATTCTTAGTTCTTTTTGCCTCTAGGCAAAATCGTAGTCAAAACCAGTTAAAACCGTTGCCAAAACCCAAGAGGACTAAAAATGAAACTGCAATATTTATAGGGATCAAAAACTTATTTAATCTTTTATTTTATTTTATTGCAGTAATATTTTATGAAAAAAATTTGGACTTATTAATTAAAAATAATTATTTTTCTATATCATTCAATAGAAAGATTATATAGTTATGTGACTTTATTATTCTAATTATTTTCCTATATTTTGGACCAAGAAAGTTAAAATCAAAAAGTATATAGTTATGTCACTTAATTATTCTAATTTTTAGTTTTAATTTTTAAAATAAATGATTAATTTTAACCAAGAAAGATGTTTCAAAGCATCAGGACACAAACATATGGTAAAGCTTACTGCTGGAACGTCTGTCGTTGATGAAGACAAACATGAGATACCCCCGAAGCCGATTGTTTTTACAAGTTTTTCAAACATCATAATAAGGAAGTTTGTCAAAGATGTCCTGCTTGGTAAATATACTTTTTCGCTATTTCGTTTGTTTATTTTTTGATGGTTTTTTAGTCCTGCGAAATTAATATATTTATTTCAGATGTTATTGAAATGGTCGACATTACTGGTTATGCACAGACTGAGTCTGGCGCAAAGAAACGGCAAATTAGTATGGTGTTGCGTGACCACAGATTTCGTTCTTCGAATTCTTAACTCTGTCCTATAGTAGAATCATGTGTTATATCCTAATGTTTTGTGATTATGGTTTAGCAACAACATGTTGAACTGTACTCTGTGGGAATCATATGCGGACCAGCTCATCAAGTTTAACAAAGATAGGGTTGATGCATCAGTTCCTACAATTTTGTTGCTTCAGTATGCCAAAGTGAAAGAAGAAGGTTACTTCATCACTTATGTAAATCATTTTAAATTAATAGGAAAAATACAAATTCTGTAAAAAATCACTGACAAAGTATAATTTGAGTCTGCAGGAAAGTATCCTCTGTCTGTGACAAACACCTATATTGTGACTCTTTTATGTGTTGATGCTGATTTCCCTCTCATGATAGACTATATAGAGAAGTATGTTGTTACTATTATCCATTATGTATCATTGCTTTATTTAGGACTTTGCTAATAATCCACTTCCTGCAAAATGACTATATAGAGAAGTATGTTGTTACTATTACCCATTATGTTGTTACTCATGTAAGTATAATTTTAACATTAAGCCCTTTGGAGTAATAGTCGGAATTTGACATAATATTTCTTTTTCATTTTACTATTCACATAATTTTTTTTCTCATAAAATATTTTGCTTTGTATCTCATAACTTTAATTTTTACTTTTTCAATTCTATTTTATTTAATTTTTAGTTTAATGAATATTAAAATTGTAAATAATACACTGTATTGATGATAATATATAAACATTAAAAATAAAATAAAAAATGCTTTTACAACTACTATTCAACAAAAAATTTACTGGATCACACTTTCGGCCATATATTACTGGATAGTAATTTGATTCACAAATCAAATCTCCCTCATGCCACTCAACGTACACTTTGGTTCATGACATAAAGGTTTGTTCTTGTTCTTAGTTGATTTATGAAATTATAAAAATTTTAGAAAGTATTATTCTTCGATAATTTTACAACTTCCTTAAATTTGAATTTAAATTATCGTATTTATTAGACATATATGTAAGTCTTCTAAGATTTTATTTTTTTTAGAGTGCAAATTTATTTAAATTAAAATATAACTTTTATTAATAAGACCTTTCATTTGCTTTTGAAATTCTATCTCATTTACCTTATATTTTACTTTTTTTTGGAAAAACTATTTAACATCGTAAATACTACATATATAATTTAAAATAATATATTTTAACATAATAATTTATAATTGAAAAGAATTTAAAAAAATATAACCTATAAGAAAACCCTACAATGTTAAAAAATAATTCTCTTTTTAAAAATAATTGAAAATATAGTTGCAGATTATAGGTGCAGAAAGTAAAAGTGGAAAGTAAAGCCCTAAACTATTACATGGCTTCGGGGGAGGGGGATTACAATAAACTGGGGAATGCGGAAAGTAAAACCTAGTTTAAAACTATTACAACCAGGAACAGTTACATAATAAAAAAATATGGGAAAATAAAAGTGCGGAAATTAAATACCTAGTTACTATTACAACCTCGAAACAGTTACATAATTGTAAAATACGTGAGAAATATAATAGCGGATAAATCGAGAAATCGAGAAAAGATGGAGGAATGGAGAAAATTGAGATCAGGGTTAGGAATAAAATTAGGGTTAAAAAACTTATTATTTAACCTAATTATTAATTAATTATTAAATTAATACTAATCATAATTAATCTATTATTTAATTAAGTTAATTATATACAAAAATAGAAATTAAAATTAATTAAATGACCTATGTTTAATTATTTTAACCTAAAAACTAAATCCTAATTTTAATTATCCTAAAACCTAATTTCACTAATTAATTAGAAAAGAAGTCAATTTTTTGGTGTTTTTATGATTTTAAAAGAAAATAATTAACAGAAAAACTAATTAAACTAAATTAAATAAAAATTGATCAATGTTAATTGTGGTTTAATAGTTAAAGGTTAGTGATTAATTAATGGGTTAATAATAAAATAATAATAATAATAATAATAACAATAATAATAATAATAAAATTGTTTAAAAAAAGAAGTAAAGAAGAAAACTAGAAAAAACAAGAAAAGAAAATTAAACTAAATTAAATAAAAATTGATCAATGTTAATTGTGGTTTAATAGTTAAAGGTTAGTGATTAATTAATGGGTTAATAATAAAAAATAATAATAATAATAATAATAATAATAATAATAATAATAATAATAATAAGATTGTTTAAAAAATGAAGTAATGAAGAAAACTAGAAAACACAAGAAAAGAAAAGCAAAAACGCTGGGACTGGGTGTTAAACCCAGGTCTTGAAAGTCATTGGTCCAAGACAGCTGCCAACTGTGTTGTGTTTTCATTTTCAACCTCTAAATAAATCGATCATCAAATAATAAATAACAAAACGTCAAGTAATTGGTCAATTGAAAAAGCTGAGTCTAAAGTGGGGCCTAGGTATGTTGGCCAACGAATTAGAAGAGGAGAGAAGAACAAGCTATGTTAACTGGCCAATAGTGACGCACGAGGATCCCACCTTGGTAGTCAATGTTTCAGCGTCGGAGGACTACCGCAGACCACCATCTTCTCCGGCAAGCTCGTTTTTGTAGCCTGTAAAACACTCACTATAAATGCAAAAGAAGGACCCTACCCCTTATTTTGGACCCTGGAAATCCAATGGTGGTGGTCGTTTGGCCTGAAAGTGCCTGGAACACCTGATACGTAAACAAGATACCTTTGAGCCCTAACTATGGTGTTTTGCCATTCCTGCATTAAAGCTCACCAATGATGGGTCTAAACAATCTTAAACATCAATACAAACATGAATGGATGCATCAAAACAAACTAAATGGCCTGTAATAAAAATTTGAAATCAAAGAAACACACACAAACCATTGCAATTTGGAGGGCGCTTTTTGGGCTACTTCAGGCTGCAAGAATGATTGCAGGAGCTTCCTCTAGTCCTCAGGAGTGTGATTGAATAATTTGCTTGGACTGAAATTGGCTGGAAGAGATTTTCATGTTATGCCTTAGTTCTTTGAGTTTTTTAAAGTCTTGAAGCCCTATTTTCTGTGCAGCCTTTGTCTCCTAATGATCTGACATTGTTAAGTATATATGAAGGAAGGAATTAGGTTAAACTTTGGACTTGGGCTTCAAGTAATTGGTGAGAAAAAAGTTTGAAAAAGATTTGTACGAAATCTTTCCAAATTTGGCCATTTTCCCTCATAAACAAGCTAGCACGAATTTGGTCTCTTCATGAGTGATCCTTGGGCTTTAATACTGATTCATAACCAAGGCCATGCCCATTGATCCATCCATTTGATATTTTATTTAATTTATTTTGAATTAAAGTGAATAAAATCAAAATAAAGATAAATAAAAATCAAAACATGTTATGAATGAGTTTATGGGTCTTATGTGAGGTCATAATCATGTTTGAAGTCAAAAACTTAGGCTCATTAGCCTAAAGCCCAAAATTGGTTCATTAGGGTTTTGAGTATTTCTTGAATTTTGACCAACTTGCATCATTCCTAACTTCTTCAATTTTAATCATATGAAGGTGTTCTAGGACTTTTTAGAAAGCTCAAGGTGTCCTTTACAAGCTCCTTTTGGTTTCATCTCAATTGAGTCTACCATGTTCATGTACCATTCTTTGATAAAAAGTGACTTTTTGTTGACTTTTGAAAAGGACTTGTAATGTTTTGGCTCATATCTTTTAACTGAAGCATTTTTGGCCAAGTCTTTAGAGAGACAAAGTTGTAGAGAATGAAATTTCCTTCAAAATGAGCTTCGGTTGGACAATTTCTAATGAACCATGAAAAGGTTATGGGTGGTCAAAGTTCAGTTAACTTTTAGATAAAAAAACCCTAATTAGAGACTTGTTGCTTAGGAGAAAGATAGGTGTGCCCAATCCTTGGAGATCTCACTGCTTGAGCCAAATTGTTTAAAGTATGGCGGATAAATGGCGGCCGGCCATATCCGTTGTAGAATAAGAACGTGGGGTGCGGTGAAATAAGGGTTTCGGGACAGATGGAGATGCAACAGGAGAATTGGTTGAGTTTGAAGTGAACGGTTTGGGAGCCGAATGGAAGGGTTTGGAAAATGGAGGCCAACTTTGTGGTATGATGGGTGGGAATTTGGTGGCTTCAAATAGTTTAGCAATTTGGGTGGCATGGGCTACACACGTGGGATTAAACATATAAACTTGCATCTGGGTAGCATGTTCCAACCCAGAAAGAAATATACTCAGAGCATGTTCACGTGGAAGGGAAGTATGGGTAAGGGCAAGTTCAAAGGAATCAACATACTCTTGCACTTTTCCAGAATGACGAACTTGTATAAGGGTTGATAGTGGTCGTCGTATGGATTTTCGAAACGAAGGTTGAGGTCGGTGATGTATTGTGGCCAAGTTGGGTAAATGTCAAAACGAGAACGCATATAGTTGAGATGTCATTAAAGGGCGCTACCATCAAGGTGAATGGAAGCAAGTCTGACCTTATATTCAGGAGAAGTATTGTCAAGAGAGAAAAATTGCTCACATTGATACAACCATTCTTTCACCCTTTTGCCGTCAAATCGAGGGAAATCAATCTTCGTGATACGAGTGGAGTAAGGGTTTGCCGGAGTGTGCGGAGTGCATCGCTCCTCTCGGTGGCGGTCACGGTGAGGTGAGGAATTGGAGGACAGCCGAGCTAGTTGTTGCATCATTGCACGTATTTCATCTAGGCTGGTAGAGATGTTATCGAACTTGGATTGATTGTCTGATTGAGCATCTGTCAATCGTTGTTCTAACTCAGCTAATGACTGGCTCCTAGTCATGGTCGCGGATTTGAAGGCTCGATGATACCAATTATAACCGGATTTGGATATTCAGGGAGAGGATCCGAGAATGATCCTAGGGTTCTAGTAGGAATTCTAATGAATTTGAAATAGAATTCGGTACAGGCAGGGCCGACCCTGGGCCGGGGCAAACAGACCCATAGCCCAGGACCTCAAAAATAGAGGGGCCTCAAATTTTTTTGATACGGGCTTTATGAAGAATGATGTGTAATATATATATATATATATATTTTATTTTGAAATACAACATGTGTTGTATCTATGGCGCAACGGTAAATAGAGTTGGCATCAACAAAATTGAAGCCTCGTGTACGATCCTTACCCCAGGTTTTAAGTTTTTAATATTTTTTTATGAGCTTAAAGGTAATGCATTGTCACTGTAAAATATTTTACACGGTCAGTGCATCACAACCCTTAAAAACAAATACTTTGTATGTGATTTAAAGAAAAAGTCAAACTTCTAACAAAACTAACGGTTATGATTTAATTGACAGTGTAAAAATGCTTTACACCGTCGGTGCATTTCCATTAAATCCTTTTTTTATTATTAAAATGCCAAACTACATGATGGAGCAAGGTTTGAACCTAGGCATTGTACTTTCATAAATGAAAATATTACCGACTACACAATGGAATTGCTAACTACTACTTTTAAGTATATACTATATAATATTAAATTTATTAACTTTTTTATTTTATTTATTTAATATTATATACTATATAGTATTAAGATTATTAAGTTTTCTGATTTTATTTCTTTAATATAAATTTTAGATGATATTTAATTTTTGTAATTAAATATTCAAAAGTTTATTATATGATTAAATTATAATAAATAATATTATATAATCATATAATTATTAGTGGTTTGATCTTGTTTATAAAAAATATATATTGTTAAATTTTATCTTATAATAACATATTTAAAAATTGTATACTAGTGTAATTTTTAATTAATTCTTATAAATATATGAATAATAAATTAAATTAATAAGTTTAAAACATATTGATTTAAGTTAGTATAACCTAACACAATATTTATAAGATATGTATAAATCTTTAATTAATTTAATTATTTTCATATTACTACATCAATTGTAATAAATTTTGATGGATAACTAAAGTGTTAGAAAACAACTAAATACTTACAACTTTCACTCTCCTGATACTCAGAAAAGAAGAAAGCGGTAAACAAATTTAACTCAAATTATTGATTTTTTTTTATAAAATAATACATTATTAAATTTATTTTATAATAATAAACTAAAAAGTATTAGTATTAGTATTATTTATAATTAAATATTTTAATTAATTTTTTTATTAGGGTCTATTTTTATTATTTGCCAAATTGCCCTGGACTTCTTATAAGTCAGGATTGACCCTGGGTATAGGGAACCCAAGGTACTAATAATAAAAAGAATAAAGATAAGAATTTATAAAGATAAGAATTTGTAGAATCAATGTATATCCATTTCATATGATAGAATAGCATTTAAGTACAATTGCAAATCTCTAGAAGAAATAAATGTTGGCTCAGCCAATATTAAATTGTAAATAACATACTAATAAATTGCTATTAACATAAAAGACAAGCTTTATTAATTTCCATTGTCATCTTTGTGACACTTTAATTTAAAAAATAAATACACAAACTGTCTGCACTAGTAGATATGCATGCATACTTTGATTTAAAAAGTTAGTAACAAACATGTGCATACGCACGGGTTCTGGTTTGGTACGCACATTTGTTTACATAATATATTTATTTTAAATCAAAATTAAAATTTTTGGATCATATATATATATATATATATATATATATATATATATATATATATATATATATATATCATTTTTCGTATATAAAAATATTTACATCAATAAGAGATTTTTTCCCGTAAACAAATATTATTTATGTTTAAGTATCATTTAGAAAAAAATCTGGATCAATAATAAATTTTCGTATATAAAAGTATATTTTTTTCTCCATATTACCATTTTTGAATCAAAATTTTTTGGATCACAAATACCAATTTTCAAACATAAGAATATTTAGATCATTAATAAATTTTTCCCATATACAGATATTATTTATGTTTAGGTATCGTTTACAAAAATATCTAAATCAATTGTAAATTTTCGTATATAAAAATATTTAGATCAATAATAATGTTTTCTCGTATACCTTTTTTGAATAATTTTTTTTTGGATCATAAATACCATTTTTCACATATAAAAATATTTAGATCAATAAAAGATTTTTGTATTATAAATATCATTTTCGTATATAAAAATATTTAGATCAATAATAGTTTTTTTCCCGTATACCTTTTTTGAAAGAAAAAAATTGGATCATAAATACCATTTTTCATATATAAAAATATTAAATCATTAATAGACTTTTCCCATATACAAATATTATTTATGTTTAGAATTGTTTACATAAAAATATTTAGATCAATAATAGTACTTTATTCTGTATACCTTTTTGAATAAAAAATATTTTGGATCATAAATACAATTTTTCATATATAAAAATATTTAGATCAATAATAAATTTTTTCCATTTACATATATTATTTTTGTTTATGTATCATTTACAAAAATATATTTCTTCGTTATTAATATTCAATTATTAAAGTTAATTTTTAAAAATTAAATATTATTTTAAATGTAAATTAATAATCATTTAATATGATCATAATAATGTTTTTATTAAAAAATAATTTATTGGAATATCTTGATTAATTATTTATTAAAAATAATAATAATAATAAAGTAATAAAAAGTGAAAAGCAAAAAAGTGAAAAATGAAAAGTGAGTTGGAAAGTGAAAAATAAAAAAGTAAAAAGTGAAAAATGGGTTGAAAAGTAAAAAGTGAGTTGAAAAAAATCAACAAAAAAACATTATTTGCCCCTAAATTATTAATTTAGACTAAGATAAAAAAAAAATATATTTTGGTGATTTTCATACCAACAATTTTTCTTATATTAGATAAATAGTAATGTAAAACAAAATTAAAGAAAACTGCGTGCTAAAGAAAGTTGCATGGTAAAGACTAATAGAATGTTGAAAGAAGCCATCGATTGTTGGGCTATAAAAAGGGAGTGTTACAGAGGTATTTCTCAGGCAAACACAATACATATCCCATATCCTCACCTTACAAACATCACTGTTGTTCATTGAATTTTGTTATATCAACAAGAAGCTGCAACCATGTTGGTTGAACTTGCACTTGCTTTATTAGCGATAGCTTTCTTTATATACTTGCGTCCAACACCCACTGCTAAATCAAAGGCACTTCGCCATCTTCCTAATCCACCAAGTCCTAAACCTCGTCTTCCTTTCATTGGTCATCTTCATCTTTTAGATAATTCTCTTTTTCATCACTCTCTCATCCGTTTAGGACAAATTTATGGCCCTTTATACTCTCTTTACTTCGGCTCCATGCCCACCGTTGTTGTATCAACTCCCGATCTCTTCAAACTCTTCTTTCAAACTCATGAAGCCACTTCCTTCAACGCAAGGTTCCAAAGACGGTTAAGTTATGGTAAATCCGTTGCTATGGTTCCCTCTGGGCCTGACGGGAAGTTCATTAGAAAGCTCATCATGAATGATCTATTTAACGCCACCTCCATCAACAAGTTGAGACCCTTGAGGACTAGAGAAATCCGCAAGGTTCTTAAGGTTATGGCTCATAGCGCTGAAACTCAAGAGCCACTTAATATCACTGAGGAACTTCTCAAGTGGACAAACAACACAATATCTATGATAATGTTGGGTGAGGCTGAAGAGGTTAGAGATATTGCTCATGATGTTGATAAGATCTTTGGGGAATACAGTTTCACCAATTTCATTTGGCCTTTGAACATGTTTAAGCTTAGGAACTATGAGAAGAAAATTGAGGACATTTTCAATAAATATGATCCTATCATTGAAAAAATTATCAAGAAACGACAAGAGATTGTCAACAAAAGAAAAGGAAAAAATGGAGATATCCAAGAAGGTGAGCAAAGTGTAGTTTTTCTTGATACTTTGCTTGAATTTGCTCAAGATGAGACAATGGAGATCAAAATTACAAAGGAACAAATCATGGGTTTTGTTGTGGTGAGTTTCTTTGTTATTATATATATTAATTATATTTTAGATAAGAAACTTAGATTGTGTTTGTCTGTATTATATGCAGGATTTCTTCTCTGCTGGGACAGATTCCACAGTTGTGTCAACAGAATGGAGTTTGGCAGAGCTCATCAACAATCCGAGGGTGTTGAAGAAAGCTCGAGAGGAGATTGATTTAGTTGTGGGAAAAGATAGACTTGTTGAAGAGTCGGATGTTCAGAATCTTCCATACATAAGAGCCATAGTGAAGGAGGCACTCCGCATGCACCCACCAGTACCTGTGGTAAAGAGAAAATGTACGGAAGAATGTGAGATCAATGGATATGTGATCCCTGAAGGAGCATTGATACTTCTCAACGTATGGGCAGTGGCAAGAGACCCAAAATATTGGAACAGACCATTAGAATTCCGTCCTGAGAGGTTCTTAGAGAATGTTGTTGGTGAAGGTGAAGCAGCTTCAGTTGATGTGAGGGGTCAGAATTTCCAACTTTTACCATTTGGGTCTGGAAGGAGGATGTGTCCTGCGGTCAATTTGGCTACTGCAGGAATGGCAACACTGCTTGCATCTATTATCCAATGCTTTGATTTACAAGTACCAGGCCTTCATGGAGAAATATTGAAAGGTGATGATGCTAAGGTTAGCATGAAAGAGAGAGCCGGTCTCACGGTTCCAAGAGCACATAATCTCGTATGTGTTCCCCTTGCAAGACCTGGTTTAGCAGCTAAATTGCTTTCCTCTTACAACATATAAATGATGATATTTTCAATAAGATTCTAGTATCAATGATAATAAGAGAGTCTATTTCGGTGTCGATTTCACTCCTACAGCATGACAATTTTACTTCTTCTGCAATATTCAATTCTACTACCAATAGTGTATTTGCCTAATTCTGAATCTCTGATGCACTGCAAACTCTAGGACAAAAGCTTTTGTGGCCATGAACAACGACTTGATATGAGAATAATCATTAGGATTGGATTCTTTGTTTAAATGTCTTAAGTTTGATTTATTTTTATATTTAAATTTTGCATCGTGTCTATTAGTTTTAGATTAATATTTGATGAATTCTTATCTATCCAACTCAAAAATTTGAGTAAAGTTACCTTCAATGTAAAATGTCTTGAAAATAACAAATAATTGTATTATTTTACAATTAATTAAATATGTTAAAATTAAATGGAATCTTACAATTGATTAAAATTACACTACCTAACTTTTTTGTAATTGGGTAAACTTTTTGTGATTTACAATTCTTTCTAATTCAGATTGTTTTCATATGTGTTGATACATTATTTTCATTATTTACTAATTTAGAAATCTTTAATTAGTAAATAATTAATAAATAAATATATTGATTGATAATAAAAAGACTTAAATGTTTTCTACAACGTACTAAAAGTCAAAAATTTATTCTCAATTTAAAAATTTCTAGGTTTTATGTATTCTTGTGAGTTTTATATGGCTAAGACAATAACAAGAACATTAGGGATTATGTTATTTTGTTAAATACTCAATACACGTGTTCTAATATTTTTATCTTACGGATTATTTCTAATACAATTATTATTTAAAAATTCTATAAAAAGAGATTCTTACCAAAAATATATTTATTGTGATTATTATTGTTATAAATATACTTGATATTTATTTAGGATATTACCATAAAAAACACTTCAATTATAGTATTTTTTTAATTTTATTTAAACTAGAAGAACAAAATTAAAATAAAACTTTTGAAAAATAATATTAGGTTTAAAATAATCATAAATATAAATTATTTACTCATCTTCCTCATGTTAAAATTATTTTTATATAAAATTATGTCATATAGTTTAAAAAATTCAATCTTAAAAAATTAATTTAATTAAAACCCACAAATAATTTTTGGTAAAATATTTATAGCTCCCGAATAGAATAGATAAAACCCCAAAAATAATTTTACTGTGATTATTATTTGTTATAAATATAATTAATATTTATTTACGATATTATCATAAAATATATTTCAAATGTATTTTTTATTTTTATTTAAACTATAGGTATTTTTTATTTATATTTAAACTATAGGTATTTTTTAAAACTAAAAGAAAAATTCAAAATAAAACTTCTTAATAACAATATTAGCTTTTAAATAATAAAAAAATACACTTTTTTTATTCATCTTTCTAGTATTAAAATTCTTTTTATATAAAATTATGTCATATAGTTTTGGAAAAAAATCAATCTTAATTTAATAAAAAAAACTATTTTAACGTTGTATCTCGTATTTTATAGAATCATATTTTATGTAGAATTTATTTTCATAAATAAATTATTTTAGACTTAATTTTAAAACCAAATAAAATTCTTATTATTTTAATAACAATTTATTGCAGTAATTAAATTGTTATCAATATGTTATGAGTTTTATTTAGTTTTTATAGTAAGTTTAGAAAAAGTAATTTATCAAAATAAATTGTGAAGAAATATAATTCTATAAAATACGAAATACAATGTTAAAGTAGTTTATTCAATTAATATGATTCAAAGAGTGGTGTTTTTAAAAAATAAATTAATATTTAAAGATTGATGTTTCTAAAATAAAATTAAGTTATGTATTCTTTTTTAAAAATATCACTCTTTGAATAATAATTTAATTTTTTAAGATTGATTTTTTTAAACTATATGACATAATTTTATATAATAAAAATTTTAATATTAGGAAGATGAGTAAATAATTTATATTTATGATTATTTTAATTCTAATATTACTTTTCAAAAGTTTTATTTTAAATTTTTTCTTTTAGTTTAGATAATTTTAATTTTAAATAAAAAAATATAATCGAAGTGTATTTTATGATAATATCCTTAATGAGTAACAATCACAATAAATTTATTTTTGGTAAGAATTTCCTTATATAGAATTTTTTTAATAATAATGGCCCGTTTGATGCACAGTATATGATAGAGACATGATAAAATATCGAACAGGATAAGGATAGGATATGATACAGACATGATAAGACTTATCCTATCATGAGTTTGGTTCACACAGGAAACCATATATATTATGTGCACGTCGGGCAGAGGCATGTTGTGCAGTCCTCCTAGATATAATGCGGTTTGCATGGCCGGTCATAATGTCTGCATTGTATTACAAATAAAAACGAGTTAGATACAGTTTGGTAATTAAAAAGAAAAGAAAAAAATAAATTTACCTCCGTAAATGCACATACACAAATCTTCCGTAGATGTATCTACAGAACTAACTAACATTTCAAATAATTGGATTTGTTATGTATGTGCATCTACGGAACGACCAAACGTTTCATATATTCTGTAGATGCAACTACGGAACGTTCTACAACTTCAAAAACGCAAAAATGACGTAAGTAACCATTCACATAGTTGGAAAAATCAAGTTTCACCCGTGATCATCCGTTTTACACATGAAACAATACCTACATTGTCTCTAAAGTATGTTTCTAAAAGTAACTAATGATTTCAACACCTAAAAATTTACTTAAACTTTATTACGGAAAATACTCTAAAATAACTCCAAAATTCAAAAGCTTGCCGATTAAATTGAGTTTTGAAGTTGTTGGAATGTGTTGATCGTTGTTGTTGACGTTAACGGCCGAACTCGAGAGAAAAAAAACAACTTTGGTGGAAGTTTAATTTTTGAGTCGAGAGAGATTGGGAGTTTGAGAAGATGAAAAGTGAAGAATGAGAGAGGAGAAGATTCTGGCGCCAGTTTAACATCAAATTCTTCCGTAGATACATATATGAAAGTCTTTCATAGATGCACCTACGAAACAAAACAACTTTGAAAATAAAATATACTTTCCAAAATACATCTACAGAAGTAAAGGACATTTTTGACAATGCACATGGTGCATGAGGGACCCAAGGAATGAAGTTAGAGATTCTCTAAAATTTTCATATTCAATTTCTTTAATTAAAATATTTTTTATGAATTTGAACTGAATTAAAATAATCAATAGAATAAAATAAGAAAGAAAATTAATAATTTTTTTAGAAGAAAAAAATTTAATATGATATAAATAAAATAAAAAGGAATTCGAAAAATTGAACAAAAAATTATTAAAAATGAAACTACTATTAAAATTTTCAAAAATATGAATAAATAATATTTTAAAAATAATTTTATTTTATATATATATATATATATATATATATATATATATATATATATATATATATATATATATATATATATATATATATATATATATATATATATATAGAACATATATTTAATTTGCTTTATAATAGATTTTGAAACTTAATTTTCACTACGAAAACAAATGTTTTTTTGGGTTTTAAGATTCGGTGACGCACAGACAAAATTCAGATTTTTCATTATGATTAATATGGTGATTTGCATGAGTAAAGTTGGGAGACGATAATTATGATCTCGGACTCATGCATTTAAAATCGGGAGACGATAATCATGAGTAAATGTCTATAGTATGATGTTGCATCCGTATTCCGTCGTTTTACTGATTAATTTACAGGGATTGATTGTTTATCGTTGTGGAAATTGAGCATGTACTCCATTCCATGTTTTGAGTGATTGTTGATCAGATAAAAGCTAATGGATGAATGTAGTGAGTATAAGTTAGAGGTGTATTCTTTATGGATTGAGCTTAATACGAAGAATGGAGCAAACACTTGTGTAAACCGAATACAAGCTATCATTATAGAAGAAAGCATGAAAAACTAGGTACAATATACAAACAAAAATGCCCTTTTACTATAATAATACACATCAACCCTGCTTGAAGCTACTAGTTTTTTCTTGGAGAGTATAAACCAGATGAAGAAGAAGCCCTTGAAATTACAGAAACAATTGAATGAAAAGCATTGGCAGCTATCTTTGATTTTATCTGTCCTCTTTTCGGAAGTGGTCTTTTGCTTCTGAACCTGTTCCTGTTGGTAGTAACTTCAGCAGATGCAACACGACCCATTCTGTTATTCATTGTTCTCTTATGATATCTTATGAAAGCATGTAGTGTTGTTTGTTGTTATGAAAATGGTGAAAGACAGAGAGTTTATATAGTAATAAAACCCTGAATACGGTTATTAGAAATTGATATTGGAAGAAGAAGGGTGTAACAGTTCTGTCTCAGAAGTGTGGGTTAGGGAACATGCCAGCTAATTTTCATTAATTTATAAGATTCCTTTCAACTCAACGCAGAACAAGTTGAACTCTAATCTAAAGTTTGTTTTGAGTGATCCAAAAACTAATCACAGGCATATATAGCTTCAAAGATACAATATTGTTGTTTTCAACATTTGATATTGCTAAAGATGAATACGTGCGGGTCAACACGGTATCATGAAGCTGTCTTGTTTTCTGTCTGGTAATAAGTTTTAGTCACAAAAGGAGCATATATTTTGTTAATGTTTGGCATGCCAATTAGGTGGGATTCAGGGAAGCAAAGGTTGATTCTTTATATAGTGTCTTCAGGTCAAGGAAATATTAATATTCTCCTTTCTTATGTACAGATAATAATTTGGAGTCACATGTAATAAAACTTGATTTTGCATAATTAGAAAAACGGTAAGCTTAAGCGAATTACGGTGAGCTTAGGTGGGAATACATAATATTGTAATATACGGTGTGTTTAAGTGGAATACAGAACACCGTCAGATACGGTGCACTTAATTGAAATATGAAACGCCGTTAGATACCATGCATTTAAGTGGAATATAGTGCACCGTAAGATACAGTGCACTTAAGTGAGCTTATTTAGCTTGCAATCCATACAAGCGGTTCTATAAAAAAGAACCTTTATGCTGCAGTTTTCTTATTTGATGAAATTTTGTTTGTGAAACCCTAATCGTAATTTCTATCTTTCTTTCTCAAATTCTTCATGTGTAGGAATTAGCACAGAGATTGAAGACATTATGTTCGTGTGGACTTAGTAGAGACGTTGTTGTTTAGCTCTCGTGATCATTCTTTTGATTCTACATCGATAGTTAATCACCATAAAAGATAACCAATTTATCACTAATCATGCTTACTCGTAAGGATCAGTTAAGGGAAATTTTTGTTTTCCGCTGTGTTAGTTGACAGCGCTTTGGAAGGCTTCAAAGGCGACTTGGGGATGTTTTTATCAACATAGTCTTTAAACTCTCTCTTCACTTCTGCTAAATTGTCCTCACGGACACTTACCTTTTCATTCTCTCCCTTTATAACATTCTCAATTTTTGCTATCTGAGAGGTTAGCGCTTTTCAGGCCGCTTTGGAGTTAGTCAGGGAATTCTTCGCATCTTCGAGGGCCTTGTCCTTCTCAACCAGAGATGTCTTCAAAGAAATAACCTATGAAGTTGACTCAAATGAAGCATCATAAGTCTCAATGTCCTTCTGGAAGCTAGCTAACTTTTCCAAGAGTTGATTTCACTCATAGGAAACGGGGCCGTATTGACCCTTCCAATTCTTTTTCTCCTTCGAATGGTTGCCATGAGCCATTACCTCACCACGACCGGTTGCCGCCAAATACATTAGGGAAGCGTCTTGATAGATATGGTAGGTTGTCTCTAGGTGTAGACATAATCATCCTCGGAGATGCAAGAGCGTAACTCCTAGGAAGGGGGAGACCCTCAAGATAAAAAGACTTAGGGAAACTTGAAAGGACGATGAGTTATTTCATTTTTTCCTAGAACAATTCCCCCACGAGTAGATCCTGATGTTTTGGGCTTTTTGATAAGGGGTCCTTCTTGAGTATGGTTCTTTCCCCGTTCTCTTTGTGTACTCTTCCTGGCAACAAAAGAAGATCAGTCGTTCAATTTCTTACTCCAGGTCTCGGAGAATGGGAGCCCTTGTTCCAACATATTTACTCCCCCCCCCCCCCCGAGTGGAGCCTCTCTTTCCCACCTGAGTTGTTTCATTGGCCACTTTTGTTGGAACCGAAGTGGGATTTGGAGAGTGTGATGTGAGTGTTCATTCACATCCAGGTCCTTCCTTCTCTTGAAGAGATTCTTGAGGGATATGTTATCTGCCAAACAAAACAAAGAATAGTCAACATAATATTATGAGAATGACAAAAACAATCGCCAAAGTTTCTCTCATTACCAAAGATATTTTCCTCTCAAGAGTAGTGTTTGTGTTCACAACCACTTGTGTGTTAATAAATTATCTCTTCTGTTTGGTGGACAACAGATCTGAAGGGTCGACTTCCTTTTCGTAGCCCATTATCCCCCAAAAGGCTACTTCAACGAATCCTTCTCCAGAGTCAGAGAGTTATATGAGAATGCGAAAGTCTTGAATTCCCGGTTAAAATGGTGCAGACACAACATCTCTATATCATGTCCTTGCACATCGCCTTCTGAAACTTTATAGAAGACAAATTAAGCCTCTAGGGTCGGAGGGGTCACTAAAAAAAAATAATCCTAGAAATTTTCAATCTCAAAGTAAACATCGAACACCTTGACTGACTGATGAAGTGCGAGTAATTCATGCCCCCGGTAGCAAAGGTATATGTCATGGTGAAAATGTTGAAAAATTGATAGAGATGGATTTTTTCAGTACTTGCACCATTATTGGAACATTTTGATGAAGACCCAAGCTATCGGGTGTAATTGAGACGGGGAAATTCTTTGATGCTTCAATACCCCCTTCTCAAAATCGTTGAAAGGCAACCTAAACTTCAACCTGAAAAACAAGCATTCATAAAATGGGATCGACCACCCATCGAAGAAGTTTCAAATTCACTTGGAAGAATCAATGTGGGAGATCCACCAGTCAGAAGACGGTCTTATGTCTACATAGGTCGCCTTCCAAACAAACAGTGTTGCTGAGAAGAGGAATTGATATTCATACCCCTAACAATAGGGCTACCATAGTTCATCATTTCGTCTCCTTTAGAGAAATAGTATCTACTACCGACAAGATGAAAACTTGAAGGTTCACTGCCATATTCAATGGAACCCTCACTAGACCCAGAAATATCACTAAGCTCGATAAGATTTGCGATGGGTCGGTTAACCTCTAAAAGATCAATGTTTGACATTTCTTAATTCACTATCCTAGTAGCAGAAGAAACATCATTGACACTGAATATATAAATTATATTTGTATGTGAATCTCCTATGTTAGCCATGGCCAAAAGGCTAAAACTATGAAAGAAAAGTAATAAATCATAAACAAGAAAGGAAGAAATGGTACCTCAAGAGATTGAAAACAAAGGTAATAATTAAAGAAGAGTGACTTAGAGGTTGAGATGAACCAAAAAAATATAGAGTCCAGAGAAGAAAAAAAGACTGGTAAAATGGGTTTCATTGAAACTCATAGAGGAAAGATCAAAGTTTCTAGAGAAAAAAAACTTACGGCTTACTCAAAGAGTGAAAAGAGAATTTAAAACACTAAGCGACTTTTATATAGGGGAATAAGATATGCTAATAAATGGCTCAAAATGAAAGAAAATAGGGAGACGAAAAAAATAGCGGTGTTATTTCACCTCAAAATTACAACGATATTTGAGTGCACTTAGACAATCTCCAATAAGAACTTATTGATTCCTTAACACTTAAGTTATATTGCTTTTTTTTATTACCATTAAAATATGCTCATGTGGCAATATTTATTGCTTAAATTTAAGATATGGCGCTTCATGAAAAAATCTCAAAAGTGGAGAACTTAATATTAAATATTATTATTTTTTAACCAATTCAATTGAAAAATAGTTATTAAATTGTAGTACGAATAAAATAATATAAATTAGTTGGGTCAAATATATGTTGCTTATTTATAATTACTATTGGAGTAATAGTATTTGAAATTGCTTAAATACTTAAATGCAATGTGGCAATTTGAACCCACAAAATATGACACAAGCAACCAAAAAATTTCTCCCATTAAAAATGCTCTTAGGTTATCAATAAGATCATACTCTAGAAACCTATGGCCAGATGTCAAGAAGATCATGTAAAACATTTCAATAATAAGACTAGCACTTAATGCACATTTCCCTAGGTTACTCACGACGGCTATCAAACCTCTTACATTTCTCCAAACAGCGACGCCGAGATGAGAACCCGACCTAGTTTTCTAAAAGGCCTTCCGTTGCTGCGTCACAAAAAGTCTTGGGAAATATATATATATATATATATATATATATATATATATATATATATATATATATATATATATATATATATATATATATATATATATATATGATTCTAATCCACTCTTCACCGACCTAATTGTTCAAATCGTGATTTATGTCTATGGGCGGATATGAGTTTTATCTCTTATAAATTTAACATTTTTACCATTTCTGATTGATGTGAAGCGTAACCATTCACACTTGAATTCAATCGCGGAAATTGAGGTTGCCTAAGAGGATCAAATATTTTATTTAAGTTTCACCTTGGAAAGCCTTTTGCCACTATTTTATTATCATGTTTTGTGTGATTGTTCATTAGCTAAATGTAGTGAGAATAAGTTAGAGGTGTTTTCTTTATGAGTAATCTAATTGAGTGGATTGAGCTTAATATGAAAAGAATGGAGCAAACACTTGTGTAAACCGAATACAAGCTATCATTATAGAGGAGAGCATGAAAAACTAGATACAATATACAAACAAAAATGTTCTGATACTATATTGATACACATCAACCCTGCTTGAAAGAGACTAGTTTTTTCTGCTTGAAGTGACTAGTTTTTTCTTGGAGAGTATAAACCAGATGAAGAAGAGGCCCTTGAAATTACAGAAACAATTGAATGAAAAGCATTAGCTGCTAACTTTGATTTTATTTGTCCTCTTTTTGGAAGTGGCCTTTTGCTTCTGAACCTGTTCCTGTTGTTAGCAACTTCAGCAGATGCAACACGACCCATTCTGTTATTCATTATTCTCTTATAATAAAGGCCTAAACAAGATGATATGTTATGAAAGTAGGAAGTGTTGTGTTGTTATGAAAATGGTGAAAGACAGAGAGTTTATATAGTAATAGAACCCTGAATAAGGTTATTAGAAATCAAAATCGGAAGAAGAAGGGTGTTGACAGTTCTGTCTCAGTAGTGGAGGTTAGGGAACATGCCAGCTAATTTCATTAATTTACAAGATTCTTTTCAGCTCAACACAGAACAAGTGGAACCTCTAATCTATAGGTTTGTTTTGAGTGATCCAAAAACTAATCATAGGCTTATATAGCTTCAAAGATACAATATTGTTGTTTTCAACCTTTGCTATTGCTAAGGATGAACACGTGCAGGTCAACGTGGTATCCTGAAGCTGTCCTGTCTTGTGTCTGGTAACAAGTTTTAGTCACAAAAGGAGTATATATTTTGTTAATGTTTGGCATGCCAATTAGGTGGGAATCATGGAATCAAAGGTTTATTCTTTATATAGTGCCTGCAGGTCATTGTTAATAATGTGGAGTCACATGTAACATGAAACTTGTTTTGTTTATATATTAAGTAGAATATAAATGTGGTAGATAAAAATAGTTTGTCTCTCCCACTTTTCTTGCTTCCTCATTGTTTCTGACTCAATTATATAATATCCTGAAGATTCAGTACTGCCTCCTTTATGGCTACACACAAGAACATGGACTAGTAGTTTGTTTTTTATAATGAATAAATCATCATTTTAATTCTTAAATTATCATTATCAATACTTGACCATGAAATGAGGTAATATTCTTGGATTTCATGTCAAGGAAGAGGAAGTAAAGCAAATGGAGAAGTTAAACAATCTAAGCATTGATTCTTTGGCCCAATGCTAGAGAAACCTCTTTCTTCATTTCCTCCAATAGATCACATAGGCAACAATATATTGGTTGCAAATGTTCATAGCAATATTTCTCAAGAAAAATTAAAATGGATGTTATACACAAATTTCCAACCCGAGCTTTGTACCATTATCCGGGAATAAACTCGGACACCAAAAGGAGACTCACCCTCGGGTTTTCTCCGGGCAAAAGAACATTCAACTTGCACAAAAAGATGGAGATACAACAAAGAAGTTTAAGTTTCAAGAAGAATGTCCAAAACAAAAATTGGGACAGCACTAGAATTTCAGCCATATTACCAAAGAAAGGACCCAAATCCGGGCGAAATTCAATGTCTCCAGCAGAGATAGTAGATCACTTCTACACATGTATCAATGAGAAAGAGCTGCAACAATTGGATGAATGCATATATAAAGATGCCTGCTTTTATGACTATACCTTCATCAATCCATTTCAAGGAAAGAAGGTTTGTATCTCAATTATCAACCATAGTTCTAATTACACAAAAACACACTCCTAGTTGAATTGAGTAAATAGTTACACTAGATAATCTAGAAATAACATTGCAGGAAGTGATGCATTTCTTACATCAACTTACTGCTGGTATGGGCCAGAATGTGAAATTCAGAATGAGAAACATATGCGAGGGAGACGATTTAACTGTTGCAGCAAAATGGCACTTGGGTCATACTCCTATCCTAGACTAATTTACTACTTTTCTACTCGCTATTTATTTTTTCGCAATATATAAATGATATAAGCTTGATGATAATCTTTTTGGTTTGGTAGAATGGAAGGAGGAACAAATCCCATTCACCAGAGGCTGCAGCTTCTTTCAGTTAGCAAAAGTAGAAGAAAACATGACAATAAAGTAAGTAGCAAAACAAATAATTGAATCAGCAGTTTTCTTTTCGGTAAAACATATACATATCTATACTCACTATATAATTGATTTCAGGAGAGCTGAGATATTTATCGAATCACTAGTCAAACCTGGAAGCATAGTTTTGGTAACTTCAAACTAGAAACCGACTCTTTCAAGTATTCTAATTCTTATACTTAATATCCTATTGGATTTCTATTGCCTTTTGGACTGATTCAATTTGTGTTGCCTTTTGAAATTGCAGACTATGTTGAAGACTGTGACCTCATTGTTTGATGACTTTCCAAAAGCAACAGAATGTGAGTCAGAATTCATAGATTTTACATTAACTTCAATTCAATACTAATATTCATTAACATATGTACATGTTCTTGTAGGGTTTTTAAGAAGACCTCATTCAATACTAATATGGATGTTGAAAATTTACAATATATTTGTAGCACCTTTCATTAATCCAATACTAGATGGCTACATAAAGCTATGGGGCGTCATGATACGATTGATTAGCTATGCATTCAGTGTTGCTATGTTTATTTCTAAAAATATATTAAAGTAGAGGGTATGATATTGATATCTCACATCACTAGCCGTCATCATCGGCTTTGCGGTTCCACCATGTATCCAACAATGAGAGAGCAACCAAAGGTCCTATAACAGGAGGAAGTGGCGGAGGCCGGCTGTAAGCAACTATTGGGTCAATCATCTCTTTTGCTGCTAGCCCCATTTCGCAGGATTCTTTCTTCTCTTGTTTTTTAGGTGTTGTTGTCGCCAATATACCTATATCAATACAAGATATGATCTCATTACAAAACATTGTTTTAAGTACAAAATTGTGTTTCTATAATTTTCTTATATTTGCAAGTTCTCTCTGCCAACAAGTAACTACCAACTGCAATTTCCTTCTAATAGAATGATGTAATAAGTTAATAAGTGGATTAAAAATGCTCTTAAGAAGAGAAAGAAGAAAAAAAGCTTCTTATCTAACTGTTATCTAATCAAGTCGGTCCCAATCCATACGACCTTTAGGGTGTTAGTATATGGGAATAAGAATCGTAGAGATTACACATACCCCGTGATCCATTTACCAGGTACATTGGCTTAAACCTGTTTTTGGCATGCAGCAGTAGACTCATGAACTTTATATATAGCTATAAATTTACTCTCCTGCAGTTGAAAGAAAGAAAGCCTTAGCTTTATGAAATTAATAGACAAAACTAGCATATCACAACAATACTTTAAATTTTTATTAATGTATCTAGGGTTTGATTTTTAGATAGCAAAATTTTAAATAAGCAATTGATGACAGTACTGAAGAATTTTGCAGAAAAGGGAAACTAAAAATGATTAATGAATTTGAATTTAAACATGAAGACTTACAAAAAAAAAAAAAAAATCAAGTCTGGATGGGAAAAAAGGTGAACCGTAGGAAGAACAAACAAGCAGAGATCAGAACTCGAGAGAGCCAACGAAAACAGAGTCTGAATAAAGAAGCGGCAATGGAAATTCGATGATTCACGAAGTTTCCTACCTGCCACGTGTATGACAGATGTCAGAATCCAGGTGCAAGTTGGGTTTTGATTGATTTCATTAATTGCACTAGACTGCTACAAAAGTTCTTGCTAGTATATGTCCATTGCACAACCTAATAAGTGCAATATTTTCATAATGCAAACAAGAAAAATTGAAGATGGTAAAAATAACAATGGTGTATTAGATCCTATATATACACAAATTAGGGTCATAACGGAATACCATAAAAATAGATAGAGTGAATTAGTTAGTAAAACTAACTAACTAATCAATAATCATGACAATAATAACATAACTAATGGACTCCGGCAAAACGTTTGCAACATAAAAACCACATCCCAATAACATTATAACGTAAAACTATGGAAGTTAGTAACTGGAACTTCAAAATAAACGTTTTTTAAACTGAAAACTCCAGCCAACTAAATTTTTAAAAATTTAGATAAGGTGGATTGTGGGTTTAATTTCTGTGTTGATTTGAGCAGTGGCGAAGCTAGAAAAATTATAAAGTCTGGGCAAAATAAAACAGATTTTTTATTTTGTCAACAAAAGTATAGTTTAAAATAAAAAAGATGAAACATAACCTTACAATGGCGTGTTATATAAAATTACGAGGCAAATGTCCTTTCCGAGACTTCTTTCTGGTGAATGTTCGAATAATATCAATATCATCAAGTGACTTGAATATCTCTCGCTCGGTGTAACATACCATCAAGTCATTGAACCACATATCGTTGATCTTATTGCGCAATTTAGACTTGATAATCTTCATTGCTGAAAATGCTCTTTCAACGGATGCTGTCGATACCGGCAATATCAAAGCTAACTCAATAAGTTTGTAAACCAATGGAAATGCCAAATGTTTCTCAGTTTGAACCATCTTCATAGCCAAACTTTGAACATCTTCGCAAGTGGAAAACGAAGCATTTCTTTTTACTTGAAGAACATAAGTTTCAAGTTGATCTCTTATTGTTCCACGATCATCATCAGAAAAGTCTGCATCATAAATATCAGCAAAACGAGCAAGCTTATCAACATCAAACTTGGAGAAAGAGTTTTTAGGATCAAGACATGAGAAGCAATCAAGAATAATGTTACTTCCTTCACTAAAGCGATGATCCATCTCCATACATATTTTGTCAATAGCAACATAAAATATCTCTGCACGGTAATGATGAAGATTAGTGATAGTCCTCCCTTCTACCCTTGAACGACCTCGAACCGGTATTTCGTCATCCATATTTGGCACGGGAATACATTTAGCAACACAAAATTCTTGGACATTGGCAAATAAATTATCCCAACCACTATCTCTCATTGTGGCCAACCGAGCTTTGACAACATCAACTAATTCCATGGCAATCATAATATTAAGATCTTTTCTTTGCAAGACATTTGAAAGCTCGTTTGTGATACCAAACAACTTTAACATTAACTTCAAAATAAAAGCAAATTTAAAGCTCTCCATTTTTTCTATCAAACCTGCTGCTTGAGATGGTCCACGTCCATCTTCATCAACCATACTAAGCACATTTAACACGGAGGACCACATTTGATCCAAACGAAGCAATGTAGTATGATGTGAACCCCATCTAGTATCCCCAGGTCTAGTGAGACTAGATGATTCGTGCAAGCCCCTTCCTCTAGATATCTCATCACTCTCAAGTTTAATCAAAATATCTTGATGTTGTGCCTCTGTCAAAGCATCTCTCCTCTTACAAGATGCACTTGTTGTGGTCACAATCAAGGAGATGTACTCAAAGAAATCATGAATAGATGAGCAACTACTAGCAACAGACACAACAACCAATTGTAAACGGTGAGCATAGCAATGGACATAGAAAGCATAAGGGTTTTCATCTAGAATCTTTCTTTGCAAACCATTAAATTCACCTCTCATATTCGAAGCTCCATCATATCCTTGCCCACGTATCCTTGAAATAGATAATGTGTACTTTTCAAGAATACCATAAAGAGCATCCTTTAATGACTCAGATGTTGTATCTTTGACATGGTGTAGAGAAATAAATCGTTCCACAACATTCCCTTTGTCGTTCAAAAACCTAAAAAAAATTCGACAAGTTTACATGGCGGCATAGAGAAGAATAGGTAATGAAAATTAGAAATTGGAAAATACAACTACTAACCTCAACATCACTGCCATTTTCTCTTTGACGGATATATCACGTGACTCATCAATAAGCACTGAGAACTTTCTATCACCAAGCTCTTCCATAATCACCTTGGTAACTTCATGTGCACAACACATAGCAAGCTCCTTTTGAATGTCAGCGGAAGTCATTGTGCAATTTTTTCCACCACGGTCGAAAGCATCTCTCACTTGTTCATTTTTAGATTTTACCCAATCTACCATCTCTCTAAAATTGCCCTTATTTAGAGAAATAGAGGATTCATCATGGCCACGGAAAGCCATGCCTTGTGCAATGAGATACCTTGAACAATCCACAGAACAAGTCAAACGAATCTTATACAATTCTTCTGATTCCTTGGTTGCTTTAGCAAAGTTACTTGCCACACTTTGTCTTTGATTATTATAATCATCATAGTGCTTGACACATGAGTTGTGCAAACTATTATAACTACCAACGTGATCTTTCAATCCTTGAGATGCATGCTTCCAATCTTTATATCCGCTTTTAGTGAAGACTTCAAAACCAAAGTGCTCGGCCCTTCCGGGTTTCTTAAAGAGAAAGCAATAAAAACAATAAGCTGCATCCTTGATCTCACTGTATTCTAACCATGTATAATTCTTATACCATGATTTACTAAATGCTCTTTTAACACTTCCAAATTGAGTACGAGGAAAGCTTGACAAATCTGGTTGCATTGGACCTTTCAATTTATATGCCCTCCTCACTTGGTCTTGAATATCCGGAGCATACTCATTAATTTGCTTCCTACAACCTGGATCACGCACAATTTCATTTGGGTTAAACTCATTAATTATATTAGGCGGTGCTTCTAATTCGGCTTCCGGTTGCACAATGTTCACATTCTCAATACTTGCTCTATCAACCAAAAATCTCCTCATCTCTGAAATTAAATTAAATGAGACAAATCAAACAATCAAAAACAACAAATTAAAAATTTATATTCAATCTCATTATATAATTTTAACACAACAATAATCACTTAAAAATCCAAGTAATGCTGAAACACATTTATTCTTAAAAATAATATTGTATAATTTTAAACTACAAATTTATATTGAGTTTCATTGTAGTATAATTTTAACACAACAAATATCACTTAAAAATTAGTAGTACCACTAAATCAATATAGATTATTAAAAGGTGTAAATTCCAAGTACATAAAGCTTACAAAGTTACGTTATCAAACAAAAAGATATAAATGTTTACAATAAAAGTTAAAATATGTTCACTGCCAGCCACTAGCCACAACTCACATATCTCTCTCAGCAAACCACAAAGTCACAAAAAAATGAATAAATGTTACAAAAAACAAAACAAGTTTTCTATAAAAAATTAGTACTATTTGTCGGTGTCACATATCTCCATAAAGCCACAAACCCACCACAAACAGCATAGTTTTTCTTCATCTCAAATCTCTCTTTCTCTCTGCAAAATAACTTTACTCAAGGCTCAAGCAGCATAGTTTTTCTTCTTCAAATTAACAATTAACAATCAAAAAAGATTTCTATTTTCCAACAAACAACAAACCCAAAAGAAGAATAGAAGAACAAGGATAGTCAAGAAACAAGAAAAGGAAAAGCAAGAGAAGAATACCGAAGTTTCGTCGGAGGTTGTCGAGTGGAGATTCACGTATGGAGGTGGTGGGACTGGGCGCGGTTTATTCTTTCGACGTTTCGCGTTCTCAATCCTTTTCTTTCTTCCTTTGTGTTACTGTTTTTCTTCTTCCACTCTTTTTTTAATATTTTTTTGCCCTTTTTTATTTAATGTTTACCTATTTTTATCTCTAATAAAAAAAATTGGGCCAGAGCCTGGGCAAGTGCCCAGCCTGGCCGGGCCCTAGATCCGCCAGTGGATTTGAGAATCTATTTAATGGGTGATCCATAAGTACGTTTATAAGTGTTCTTGAACCTTGAAGTCTGTATTGATTATGGTGAATCCTCGAAGTCCAGCTCTCCTAAACTTTGCCTCTATAAGTGTTCTTGAACCTTGAAGTTAACCCTGATTCTGGTGAGTCCTCATAGTCCAACTCACTTAAATTTTCTCTTAAAAAAAATCTTTAAAAAATTATAATAAAATAATTTTGCCCTCCTTCAAACGGGAGTGGATGATGTGCATTCAAGTTTGGCTAGAGTGGTAAATGGCCCATGTTAAAGCGTTTTGATGAAGATATTTGTGACTTGTTGTGTTGTATGGATTGGTATCAAGTATATTATTTTGGGTTGAACTTGTCGCATACCACATGACAATCCATTTTGATGTGCTTCATTTATTCATGGAATATCATGTTGTTGGCAATGTGTTTAGCCAACTTGTTATCACAGAAAATTGTTACTGGTTTGTTGTGGGTGATTCTAAGATTTTGGAGGAGATGTAACAACATTGGGCTTCACAAATGGCGTTTGCTATAGCACCATAATCCGCCTCTTTGAAGATGATCTTGACACAATATTGTGCTTTTTACTTTTCCGACAAGAGAAAGTTGCCTAAGTAGATACATAAGTCAGTGGTGGAATGTCTGGTGTCATTACAAGACTCCAATTTGAATCAATGAAACCTTTTTTAGTGTATATGAGGAGTTTGTTTTGAATATTAATCCTTATGAAAGAGTTGTTTTGATGTATTTGATAATACGAAAAGCAGCCTGAAGATGGACATCAGTAGTATTTGACCGAAATTGGCTCAACCTGTAAACAAAGAATCTTATATCCGGTCTACTGTGTATCAAATATAGCAGCTTTCCTATGAGGCTTCTAAAAGTGGTGGGTGAGTAGAGGAATTTCATGTTGTCTCCACCTACTGTTAAAATCTAAAATCACTATTAAATCAACTCTCTAATATCAGTGTTCCATGTCGGATGAAAGGCTCATACTTCAACTCATTTATGGCCTCACTAATGCGTACGCCACAGTCGGATCGCAGATATGTCACAGATATTTTCTTTCCCCCTTTTTACAAATCTCATTCCATGATTATCCTAGAAAAAATAGCCAAGCCAGAGAAGGAAGTGAGCTCAGTTGAGAACTCTACTTTCTTATCCTCCCAAGATGATGTTTCAGCCTCAATAGGTCATAACTGCAACAACAATTACACCGGACACAACAATAGTGTTTGTGGTGGCCGGCACAATGATCGCGGTGATCGTGGTAGAGGAACACACAATGATCGAAGTGGAAGTCGCTCACAGCCGCAATAGCAATAGTGGTTTCCATCTTTCTATCAGCAACAGTCATGGGCATATTTATGGCAACCATGGGCAACTCCATCATGTCTCTATCCGAAAACAGGTGCGTCACAGAAACAATATGGCACACTTGGTCCTAGGCCTCACCAAGCCCGTATAGACATTACTCTATCGACTTCCACCAATCAACAAGCACCATAATACTATTCTCCAATAAACATCCAGGATGATATGCACACTTTCTCTATCTCTCCTCTTGATTTTCAATGGTATATGGACAGCGGAGCGACTTCTCCTATGGTGGAAAATGGGGGTAACCTCATGTCTTATTTTAATATGAGTATTAATATTACTCTTGGAAATGGTCTTCATATTCCTGTAATAGGTTGTGGACATCTTTACCTAATTCCCTAACATTAAACATTATCTTACATGCACCGAAACTAGTAAAAAATCTTGTTTTTGCCAAAAAATTTACAATTGATAATGATGTCTTAGTTGAATTTGACCCTTTCAATTTTTCTGTGAAGGATTTTCAGACAGGAACACTTTTAATGAGATGTAATAGTTCCAATGACCTTTACCCACCACAATCTGCTTTTGTCACTTTATCTACCGAGTTATGGCAAAGTCTTTAATACATCCAGGAGTTCATATTTTAAATTCTCTTCATCGAAACAAACTTTTGTTGTGTAATAAGTTTCAAAATGATTTCTTTTGTCACTCTTGCCCACTTGGGAAACAAATAAAAATGCATTTTCATAATTCTTTATCATTTACTTCATGCCTTTTGACATTGTTCATAGAGATCTTTGGACTTCGCTGGTATTAAGCTCCGGAGGGCATCGTTATTATGTATTATTCCTTGATTATTTTACAAACTATTTATGGACTTTTTCTATCTCAAACTAATCACAAGTACATTCCATTTTTTATAATTTCATGTTTACATTAAAACACAATTTGAACGTGAAATAAAATATTTTCAATGTGACAATGACAAAGGATATGATAACTCTCTCTTTCAAAATTCTTGTGAACTAAATGAAATATCTTTTAAATTTTTCTTGTCCTCACACCTCCTCTCAAAATGGAAAAGTCGAAAGAAAAACTCGTACAATCAATAACGTCATTCGAACCCTCCTTGCTCATGCGTCCATTCCACCATTTTTTTGCACCATGCCCTACAAATGTCCGCTTACCTACACAACATACTTTCAAATAAGAAATTCACTCTCCAATCACCCACAAAAAGACACGGCCTATTCACTCCTTCGATTATTTGAATGTCTTTGTTATCCCTTAATTCCTTCCACCACTAGGAATAAACTCAAGCCTCGATCTACACCATGTGTCTTTCTAGGATATCTGTCTAATTAAAGAGGTTATAAGTGTTACGAATTGTCAAGTCGCAAAATCATTCTCTTTCAACATGTTGTTTTTTAGGAAAATATGTTTCCTTTTTCCACCATGAATGCTCCTATAATGACTAACTATAACTTCTTAGATAACGACATAATCCAACTTATAACCTCACAAGTGTACACCACACCTCCACGAATTTCCTCTCCAACATAAAAGTCACCCAACCACCATCACCTACAGCCCAACATACTCCTCCCTCTCAAACCATAAACCAAACAAAATTTACCCCCTCAACAACCCCCTCAGCGCAAAAACCTACACACATGGCTCAAACACCTTCTCCCTTCCAAACAACGAACTCATCAATAGAAACAACACTGACCACCTCATCTCCACCTATTCAACCACCTATTTCCCCTTCTGCACCTCATTCACCTCAAATGACAACATGAGCACAACACAAAATTCTCAAACCCCATAAACTTTTCAACCTACATACATCCACCCACCAATTTATCTCTTATTTACCTACAAATCTAATTGATGCATTAAATGATCATAATTGGAAAATGAACATGAAAGACGAATATGATGCTCTTATTGAAAATAAGACGTGGGAATTAGTTCTTCATCCCTCTAATGCTAATGCTAATGAAAATAAGACATTGGATTTCTCTCACAGCATCTCTAACCACTCTTTATTCATTAGGTATTGATACTGCTTATATCCTTATATATCTGGATGATATAATTCTCACTACTCCCCCTGATGCTCTTCGTGACTCTATTATGTATAAACTTAGATTTGAATTCTCCATGAAGGATTTGGGTCTTCTGAATTATTTTCTGGGAATATCTCTCATTAAACATATAAGTGGTTTTTTCTTGTCTCAAAGGATATATAAAGAGGAAATTATACAACGAGCAGGCATGTCCTATTGCAAGCCATCACCCACCCCATATGACACCAAGGGGAAAAACTCAGTGTGTCTTTTGGGAATCTATATCATGACCCAACTGAATATCGGAGTCTTGCAAGAGAATTGCAATATTTAACTTCCATAGGTCTCGATATCGCTTATGTATTACAACAGGTATGCATATCCATGAATGACCCTAAAACGTAACATATGTCAGCACTGAAGTGTATAATTTGGTATATTCACGACACTATTAATTTTCTCCTTCACATGTATCCCTCCTCTGTCAAAAAATTAGTTTCTTACACTGATGCAAATTGGGCATGTTTCCTAGACACTAAGCGAACCACCTATGCTTACTGTTTCTATCTAGGTGACAATTTAATCTCATAGTTTTCGAAATGCCAGTACACCCTCTCTCGGTCTAGGGCAGAAGCTGAGTACCATGGAGTCGCTAATATAGTATTAGAATTTTGTTAAATTATAAACTTACTATTGGAACTACATTGCCCATTCACAACAGCCACTTTAATCTATTGCGACAATGTAAGTGATGTTTATCTATCCGGCAACCCAATTCAACATCACTCCACCAAACACATCGAGATGGATAAATATTGTGTGCGTGAAAAAATTGCATGTCGCCAATTACGGGTCTTAGATGTCCCTTCACGTTTACAAATCGTTGACATCTTAACAAAAGGACTTTCGTTACAACTCTTTGATGATTTTCGTGATAGTCTCAATATTCGTTAGCCTCTCGTTTCGACTACGGGGGTGTATTAGAATATATTATTGTTATTATTAAACTATTATTATTATTATTAAAATATTATAGTAGACAACTTTATTTATAGAATAGTCTTTATTGTATAGCCAACACATATGGAAATTAACATTGTATATACATTATTGGAAAATCAATAGAAAGGCATGGTTTATGATTCCTACAGTCAGTGATATTCCACTTTAAAAAAGAAAGTGGTAGACTTGAACCGCTCAAAACACGAGAACATAATGGGATCTAGAAACATACTGAAGATTCAGCTTTGATTCCTGAAGAAGAAGAAGAAGAAGAAGAAGACAAAGTTGGTGGCAGTGCTAGGAGAATGAAAAGTTGGGATGAAAATTTCAAGGGTTTGTCTCAATGATTTTTGTCATGAATTATGTACTTTTTTTACTCAGTTTGTACTTCTAGGAATTTATATCATCGTGAATTATGTAATGTGATGATTATGTAAGATCGTGTATCTCTTTTGTATATGGTTGTATGACCTAGAATCAAACAATCCATTTTTTGTCATGAAAACAACTTTTATTTTTTAATATAACAACCTAATGCTATATATATTGTAAGAGTTAATCATCAATGTTATCTTGAATTGTTGCAAAAAAAATTGGTTTATAATGTCACATGTTTAATGTAAAAGTTTTTTGTTGTCATGATTTTGAAATGACGCTATCACAAAATACTACTTTGTATTGTCGCGGTATTGTCCAAGTTATCAAATGATTAAGCCAAAATAAGGCTAGAATGTGCCTCAAATTAAAGTGTTACAATGGAAAATTTAAGTCAATAAAAGGCAAATATCAGTCCCATATTAGGCCAAACTATGACAAATTTAAGTCAAAATAAGACAACATATTGACTATCATTTATGCATACTTTTGTCAAAATTTATCTAACCATAAAAATTGTCTAATCATAACCAGCATTCCATTAAAAATAAGTGTCTTTACATTGACTTGAATGATGCGCAGTTTTACACTCATCAACAACATTCTTCACGAATTGACAATCTAACTCATAGACTCCTTAACATTTATATTTCATTACAAAGTAGACATTAAACATAAAAGATATTACAAAACATAATATTTTTAATTTCCAACAAATGTCTCTGAAATTAATTTCTTCTGCAATTTCTTTTTCTTCTTCTTTAAAACTTCATACAACTCCTTCAAATACATCACAGCTTCCAACTCATTCATATTGCTCTCATCTTTATTTTCAACATCACAAACAACTTTTTCTCTCATATCTTTATCTCATATGAACAAATCACATGTATCATCATTCTGCCAAAATAGACATCTCTAAAAAAACTTTCCTTTATACCGCAAATTTAATAACACTCAAAATGTTTATATTGCATGTCATGTATTCTTGTGAGTACATAATGCTACCATTAGATTATAAAAATGATAATAACCTAACAATGTTATGAACCCGATTTTTATAATAGGTCAATCCTATAATGATAAAAATAAATAAAAATATATTAGGTGTATTCGGTCATATTTAGTTTCCGACAGGTCCAAAATAATTATTCGAGCTCGATCGAAGGAACCCTATGGTATCCAAATTAAGCAACTCAAGCAACCCGACACCCGACCCAATCTAATCTATTTGCACAAAAAAGAAAATGGATCGGTTGATTTCAATTGGGCGGTTCGAATTTGTCCATATCAAATTGGTAGGATATATTACAAGCATGACACCAACATAAATGTTCAGCTCGAATTTTTTTAGATGAGGAAGAGATATAAACAGATTTGGTTCGGTTTGTCTTGGAAGATGACATTGAAACAAATATCTTGTTGGGTTTCTGCATTTCTGCGTGCAAAGTGGAATAAAATTTGAGGAAGAAAGGGTGAGTTAGGGTAAACGATTTAGGGAAGATGAGTTTTTAATAACTATTCCAAATATGTATTAATATTCAGATTCCTTACGGTAAACTAATTTAATTTAATAAAATTGACTTTGGTCATCACTTACACTGTCAAAAGTTAGTCAATTATCATTGAATGTCAACTTCTGTTAGAGACACTTTAACTTAACTGAGAGACTAAAAATGTGAATGAAAAATATTAGAAAGTTCATTCATGGAAGAAAAATCTTTATATATTTAGAAGGACCACAAAAATATTTAACTCAATATTATATTATCCAACTTTACATTACAATGATGATCTTTGATAATATTATGGCAAAAGTTGATTCATATAGTCGACTTCATTTAGTCCGATGAAACTTGTTGTTGTATTGTATTATATTATCCAACTTTTACATTACAATGATATTAGACCCTATATATACAAATTACCAAGAAAATGTGTGAGTTAGTTTTAGAAAAAAAACACTACCTAATTATGACGATAGCAATATAACTAAGGCCTTAAACAAAGATAATGGATTAATTGTGTTTTAACAGTTCTACGCACAACAAAATTGCTAATCATACACTCTAAAGTAACTACTTGCTAGTCGTCTTTTTTTTTCGGACGAAGGATATCAAAATAATTATTTAGTATAATCAACACAGCAACTTTTGTAATTTGCAATATTCAATTTATTACTAATAATTAACCATTTTACACAGTGCCTTCAATGGTTTAGAACTAGACTAAAAGGAAGGGAATTTTCTGTAATTACAATAACACACAGTGTATATATACGGGGAATAATGATTATGAAATGCTACACAAATAAGAAAGAACTATTGTGACAGCGGATTCGGATTGAACTTCACTGATTCCCTCCAGATGAGTTCCTTAATGTGCTCAACGCTGCATGATGGCTGCTCAAACTCAAAACTGAATGGCATGGGAGTAACTGGCTCATCATTGATGTCATGAAGTGATGATAGATAAGGGTGACATAGTGCCTCATCAACTACAAATCAATGAAAAATACTATATAAATATGAAAAGATAATAGAAATTGTATTGTTCAATGAGGAGTGAGTTATTATACCGGTAATTCGTTTGTCGGGATCAAAGATAAGCATTTTCTCTAGTAAGTCCAGAGGCTCGGCCGACATAAGAGGAAATTTCGCCGAAAGATTTTGCTTCCCGAACTGTGGAAGCTGTCTAAGATACCTTTTCGCATTTTCACTTCGGAGAAATCCAAGGCTCGAATCATCAGGAGAACCAATTAACTTTTTTGAGCAAAAGGAAAACAAAATGCATATCACAACATGTAATAGGCAATGTAATACATTACCTAGAATACTTCAAAGTTCAAATGGAAGCACCAAACACTAACCTCAGTTATAAGCCTTAGTTGATGAACATAATCTTTCCCTGGAAACAAAGGTTGTCTGGTCATAATTTCAGCAAATATGCAACCAACAGACCAAACATCGATTGCGGATGTGTACTCTGAGCAATTAAGGAGCAACTCTGGGGCTCGGTACCATCTAGTAACGACGTATTCCGTCATAAAATCTGTTTCAGATGTCGTCCTCGCCAAACCAAAATCGGCAATTTTAAGGTCACAGTTTCCATTCAAAAGTAAATTACTCGGTTTAAGATCACGATGCAAGACATTCGCGGAATGCACATATTTCAGTCCCCTTAACAGCTGATATAGAAAGTACTGCAGAATTCAAGAAACATCTTAGCAAAAGTAAGTACTTCAAATTCAATAACATGAATAATGGAAAAGCTTACTTGACAATGATCAAGATTAAGAGGTTGATTCGAACGAATAATCTGATGAAGATCCGTATCCATCAATTCATAAACAATGTAAACATCCTTAAAAGCATCTTTTTGTGGAGGTCTTATAATATCCTTAATAGCAATAATCTGTAACCAAATTTCATCATCAAGACATTATAGCATAATAATAATTATGAGCAGAAAATAAAATTTCTGAAGTTAGAATACATTTTCATGATCCATGTGACGAAGAAGCTTAATTTCCCTCAAAGTCCTTTTAGCATCAGTAATGTTATCAAATGTATTTGCAATCTTCTTGATGGCAACTTCCTCGCGTGTATCAGAATTAACAGCAGCACTGAAAAGAAAACAAAAAAAGTATGTCACGTTTGTATTTCTGATCTAGTCCCGTTCGGATGAACAACTTAATTAAATGATAAATAAACGAAACTAACCAGACGATGCCATAGGCACCTCTACCAATAGGGCGAAGGGGAGGAACATATTTGGAAGAGACTTCAAACAAGTTTCCATACAAACTGTATTGGACGTAACGACCTTTGTGAGTGAAAACCTTCTTGATTGAATCTGTATCATTATTATCTTTGCTTTTGCTATCCATTTTTGGATTTTGTTCAATTCTGTTATCTTGAATTCTTCTCTATAAGACGACTTTTAATTTTGTATTGTAATAATCGTCCATTACCACCTGCTGCTTAATGCTTATGCTATTTGATCATATTGACGTGATAGTATAGAAGAAAATTAAAAGTTAGCTTATCTGAAAGGGTTAACAGCCAGTTGGATATAATTAATTATGATTACTAAGTTAACACGTCAACGGATTTTTAAGACCTGGTCATCTAAATTACTTGATATCTCATTGCTTATTCAGTGAATCTCATTATATGCTTGAATGGATTCTATTTTAGGTTGGGTAGGTAGCTACTACTTGACAAGTAGCGGCTGAATTTATTGATGAATTGAAAACCACCGTATTGATAGAATTTATTGATGATGTCCATCTACTAAAATATTTTTTTTAATATCTTAAGGAACAGGAGGGTTAGTAAATTCATTGTAAGAAATGTCCATCTACTAAAATATTTTTTTAATATCTTAAGGAACGGGAGGGTTAGTAAATTCATTGTAAGAAATATGGTGAGAAGTGGTGGAATAAAATCCATATTACTAAATTTCACTGTTTCATTATGTTCCATCCAATTTTAACTAATGACAACAATAAGATCTAATACTTTTAACTAACGACAAAATAACATCTATTAATATTTTGTAGTTCCTAGTTTACCATGGCTAACAAATGTTAGATTTAGTACTTGCCATGAAAAAACTGACTCTTTGAAGGAGGTTCATCTTTTTACAGTAAAGAGTTAACCACGTTCAAAACTCTAAACACAAGGATTCGCAATTTCGCTCCATTGAAATGGCCATCTTTGAACAATTGAGTTCCAAGTATCAAATTAGAACATTTGTCAAATAACTTGCTTTTAGTTCGTAGATAATATTGGAGTATATTTTAAACTAAAATCCGGCTTTAGAAACCATTATTGCTGCCTCAGAAATGTTTGAACTTTTGTTTACTTATGTCTAACCATTATTCCTCATACGTGTTTCAACTTTTGTCTACTAAAACATGTCTAACCAGAAAACAAGTCATCCACTATATTAATATCATAGTGAAGCAATTGCCAAAGCAGATAAACAGACAACATTTTTTATTTAAAACATAATGATAGTTAGCTCATTTAGGAGATTTATATAAAACAATCTTTTCAATCCTGACTCGCAAACCTCCATTTATAGAACATCCATGTTTTCCAATATGATCCATGTTCTATCATCCAAGCATAAACAAATTATCATATTACTAAGCAAAAACACGGTTCAAAATCTTCATTGCATGAATAACTATGAATTAAAATAAAATGTCAGGGATTAAACAACTGAGGAGGGGGGAAATACTATAGGATCTAAGACAGCCAAAACTGCAAGAACTGGAGCAGGAATCATAGCATCTAAGCATCATTAGAACTGGTTGGTGCTCCAAAGCCACCAGAACCGCGACCAAAGCCAGGTCTTCCACCAGGACCCTACAATAATGGGAAAAATAAAATAGATCAGGACCGTATGATTATAGAATTCAATAACTTAGGAAAGAAGGAATAGCATTTGAATTACAAGAATTGAAAGATATAACAAAATTCCACTAAAAATACAAAACAATACTCAATATGTAGAAGTAGGAAGGTATAACAAAATAGTGCAAAACAAATTCATTTTGTTACCAATATACATAAGGGGAAAAACATGTAGTAAACAATGAGCCTACACAACTTCAATTAGCCAAGTCAAAAAAAAAAAAAACGCAACAAAAGATCTTAATGTTGCACTGGTATACCACTAACCTTGTTCATCGTCATTTGAAATTAGAAGAACATACAAGACAAGACATAATGTATCACATAAGAAATCTAGCAAGTACAGGCTAACTTGATTTTATCACAAGGATCACAACCAAGATTTAAGGTTTATGGAGAAGTTAAGAAATAAGTATAGCTTGAGAAACCTGAAATATGGTTTTAACTAATTGCTAACACAACCAAATTTAATTTATTAGATTGGGAAGTTAATCTATATCGAGTCAGCAGGGTTAAAACTTAAAACTAAACAAAAAGCAATATAAACAGCCAGAGGAGCAGCCAAAACCACAGGGGTCAAATACAATACTGAAGTAGAGAAAAAGCAATCAAAATTAACCCACCCATAACCACATAATAAAATGAAATAAACAGAATAATGATCTTTGAAAATAAATGATTAGACAAATCAATAGAAACACAACATTCAAAGTTCATTCAAATCAAATACAGATGCAATAAGATTACCCCGAAAGAAGGTCTGTAGTCAGCTGGAGCTCCACCCTTGTCTCCACCAAACTCACCACGACCTGGACCACCACGGTACCCATCACGGTCACCACCGAATCTCCTCTCTCCCTCAAATCGAGGTGGACCTCTGTTCAAAGACAAACAAATTAAACAAAAAAAAAAAGAACAATCAAATCAACCTTCCGAAAAACAACACCGCAAAATTACCTAGGGCGATCACCAGGAGGACCACCGAATGGTCTACCAGCTGGCTTAGCCTGCTTCTTCAAAGTAGCAGGCACAATCTCAGATGGAAGATTGAGATAAGTCCTGAGGAACTCAATTCCATCATTAGTCAAAAACCAGTAATAATGCATCCAAGCAAAAGTCTCCCTCACATATTCCTTAGATTTGAAGCTCTGCATCAGCTTAATCACTTGCAGATTTGGAACATCAATCTCTGGGTGCTTCGCCAAATTGAAATCCTTCTTTGCATAGCAAACTCCCTCTGAAAAAACAACTCATCCAATTCAAACACAAAAGCAAAACAAAATCACAACAAAACGAAACCCTAAAACACTGAACAATAAAAACGAACCTTGGAAGAGGTATTTGGAGATCTCTCTACGGTTTTTCTCGGATATGATCTGGGAAAATTAAACATAGAAATGTAAAAATAGCTTAGCCTAAATCAATTGTAACAACATGAGAAAATTTCAATTAGGTTTTACAAAGGAATTGAGAGGAGAAAATCAGGTACCATGGTTGCAAAGTGGAGGCGGCACAGGAGACAGTTCAGCAGCAACAACTTCCAATCCTCTCTATCACTTAGCTGCTGCAATCTGAACTCAAAACCCTAATTTATGTTTCTTTGATTTATAATGGACCTTTCTATTTGGGCCACATTTATAAATGGCCCAATTTTCATTTTAAGTTGGAATGTTTTTTGATCCGTTCAAGCTCTTCATTACTCAATATTTCGTATACTATAATATAGAAAACAGATTTATTTTTCGTGTGGAATAAAATGTTACTCTTTTCAACACTTTTTTGTGAAATTAAAAAAGAAAAAAATTCAAATAACCAACTTTTAAAAAAACAATACCAAAAAAACCACCTTTTAAAAAAAATTATCTGAATAATCAGGTTTGGAGTGCCTATGCGTCATCCTTTATAAGCTTAACGTGTTGACAAACTCAATTGATATTCTAAATTAGTATATAGTTTATATGTAGTAGTATATATTATCATATAGAATAAATTAGGGTTGGATATGTTTAGATAATTCAATCAATTATGTTGATTCAAATTGAAGAAAAACATTAAAATGTAATTAGGTTGAGTGAATGTAAGGATAGAAATTTGGCTCATGCTCATTTGATACTTATAAAAAATATTCATAACAAATAGAATGAAAAATTGCTAAATAAGTATAGGCACTGACATGTGTAATATTACCTACTAAAATAAGTGGAAATGACTATCTTAACACTCACTCTATCTCATATTTGTGTTGGAAGAGAATATAAACTTGAATGGTTTAAAAATGGTGTGAATAGACTCTTCTGAATTTTGATCTAACACATACTTAATTTTTACACAAAAATTTGCTATGAATGAGGTAAAAGCTAACAACATATAATTTCTAAGAAAACAATAAAACAAAAACATATGGTTCTAAACAAAATATAAAAGATATAATGAAAGACAGAAAGTGCGTCGTATTTATAACGGTTCAGTACGTTTTTTCTTGTTTTGTGCTTAATCTACACTTCAATAGTTTTCCATTAAAAATGTGTAGTATTTCACTATGATTTAATCATTTTTACAGAGTCTTTTAATTCAATTACAAGATTCAAGATAATGTTGAAAATTAAACAATCTTCGATTTGAATTTCTCTTTGAATGTATACAATGTTTCAAATTGATCTTGCAAGACCTTCCTAATTCAATAATTCTACTCCAAGTGTTTGTTCTGCAACAACTTCTCTTAAGTCCAACTGGTTCCTTATTTGAGCCTTAATTTATCTTGAAATTTTGTACCTCGGGGGACAGATGTCGAACACAATGTTTCGATAACAGGTTTGACAAGATAAACCAGAACTAGCATAATTATAACAGTATGAGTGGTGCAAGTTGATGGAGCTGGAAAACGATAAATAACACAGAGAATTGGTAACTCAGTTTGGTGAAACCACACCTACGTATGAAGGGTTCAGTCCAAAATCCAAGAAAGGAAATTCACTATTAGCAGTTTAGTACATTTAGACTTACAAGTAACAACAAGTCCATGTTGTCCAATGCCTTTTCCTAACACTACCCAATAACTTTCTATTTAGAATCTCCCCTTAAATCTAAGAACCTACTCACTTTCTTCCTCTATCACACAACTCGTGATAGGTGATTACAACCACTAAACCATAGTGATCAACTTTAATCAAGAAGATGAATGATGTTGAATTGTATAACTCAACCAGACAAACCTTTTATGTTAAGCTACCTAAACATAGAGGTGTACATAAATATTCTACGTTAATCCTATAAGCGCATTAGCGTGGAATACAAGACACAAAATTTATCACTCTAAGATCTTTAATGGGAATGCTTAACTTCCCATGCAGGCTATGAGGTCCTTATATAGCATAATTTTCTAGGGTTTTTTGACTACTACAAAATAGACCTTTTGTAACACCATATTACAACGGTCGTCTTATTAACTGTGGTAATAGCTCTTTTTTTTGCGCTTTTTTTTTGTATTTACTAAAAGTGTTAACCTAATTCAGTGCAACAACACCTACTCTAGGGCTACCAAGCCAAAAAGGAAATCCACTATCAGTAGTATCAATTTAAAGTTAAACAGACTCAGTTTACAACTTATCAATTAATCACTACCTAGTGTAACTTTTACCTAGAAATTACATATAGACATTGGAAATCACCATCCCACTTCCTAAGTCACTTCCGTGATATCTAACAGTCTCAATCCCCGTGATTGTATCAAGAACAACCCAATTTAGAATATTACACTTCAAACACAAATTAGTTAGTATTTCTTAAAAGCTTCAACCAACAACAATACTCAACTCAATGCTTAAAAGCTTTAAGACTGAGAGCAACAACTTGACAAATATTCAAACAACAAACAATCCACCATACAGTATCAAAAGATACGTGGGTGACTTGAAACAAAAAAAACTATCAAAACCTAAGACTTTTAACCTTACCCTAATTTTACAATTGTGAAAGAATTGATTACATTAGGTCTAGGGATCTCATTAAATAGTCTTCAACAATCCATGGGCTTCGAAAATCTTTACTTGATCCATAATCTGAGAGTTGCAATAAATCTACAAAGAAATCTTTTAGAATCTTGAAACAAATATTATCTCAATCATCCAATTTTAGAAACATTAATTCTATTGGATATTTGATTCTCTTGTTCCATATTAAATCTTCTTGACCTGCGTAAATTATTAAGATATATCCAAAAGAAATATCATAGAATCAATTTAAATAAAATCAAATCTGTCAAGATTCCAAACAGTCAGTGTTGATGTTCTGGTTCAGAATGTCACGATATCAATTAGGACATCTGGTTTTTCAATGTAGGCTCATACTCAATTGTATCAAGACAATATGTTATGACATCTTGCTTAACATCTTTCAAGCACCATGTTTCAGCAAAATTCTATCAATCCCAAAATCATGGATCTAACAATCTCCCCTTTTGGCAAAGAGAATTGCTAGCAACATTCTCTTTTCAACACCCTCTCTACCACTTGCTTTTTATTGGTTGAAACACATGTGGGTCCTACCACTTTATGTGGGATCCATTTCCAAAGTGAGGGGTCCACATGTGTTTTATCCAATAAAAGAGTGAGTGTTGGAGAGTGTGTTACTAGCACTCCTCTTTGATAAATTTTGGCTAAAACAACCAAAGACCAAACTCCACAAATATATGTCAATTCAAATGCAGTTACACAAACAGAAATTACATGCTAAACATGTAAACTTTGTACATTAGAAAAAAGATAAGAGCGATACTCCTCCTCAAGTACATTGTACATGAGGAAGAAGATAAGAGATAGTCCCCCTCAGACATAGTTCCAATTTACCACCGTGAACTTTCTGGGTGAAAGTTCACATAACTTAGAGCACAAGACACAACTATGCTCATAACTCAGACCACAAGACACAAACATGATGTTTAAACATCCAACAAGACATTGTGCAACACAACCACAACAAAAGTAGCAGCAGCATAAGCAAACACAAACAAACTAAACAACCAAAGATAGACTCAAGACTCATTCCTCTTAAATTGTTGCATTCTTTGATTTAGGGACTAGACTCAATGACATTTTCTCCCCCTTTTTAGCCAAAACTTGAAAAAAAAGTGAGTAGAAAGAAACTGACAGAAAGACTCGATAACTAGATGCTTGACCCAAATGACTCAACAAAATGGACTCACCCAACCTGGACGGGCAAAAACACAAAATGATGAAAAAAGAAAAAGGAAACAGAAAAACAGACTTGACCCAGAGAGACAAAAACTAACAAGGGAAATAAAAGAGTCTAAACAGGAAAAATCATGAGAAAAACAAACCCTTTTATATTTTTTTCTTCTTCTTTTTTTTGTATTATATTTTTAACATATAGCATATAACAACTATCCATGTCTCCCTCCTGAGTTAATGAAATTAACCCAGTCTTCATCAACATCTGAGTCTGAATCATGTAGACGAACCTAATTCTTCTTCAGAGATTTCATCTTTATCACAGATGATTTCCATGTCATGGATGCGCCACTAGATGTTCCAACATCAATTGCAATGTTGAAACCAACCTTCTTTGGACTTTAGCAGATGAACCTCCTTAGCACCAGAATCTTTGGAAGATTTGCTCATTGTTGCAATTTGTGAGGATGGTGAGGTTTTAAAGTCTTTAAATACAAGGAGGGTTACATAGATTATAACGAAAACCTTGCTTGTTACGATTGTCCAGTCAATGAGAGTGTTTTTAGAAGAAGATAAAATCAATCTTAGTAACAGTGCACCATTCACTATAGGAGAGATACACGTTTCTTATTAGCTTTTTCTCTCTTTCCAAACTTTGACTGTTGGAAGATGTTACAACATTTGAAATGACATTCCAGATTGCACGTTGTCGCACGCTCGCGAAAAATGAACAGAGTCGCCCCCAATATATTTATCCCATAAGGGAAAGGAATATCAGAAAACCTAACAAAGTAAGGAACAGGGTCTTGCGACCAGAGAATCAAGGTACGGGAGTCGGTTACGCAAGGGGAAGGTATTAGCACCCATCGCGCCCATCGTACTCGATGGTATCCACCTATGTTTGTTTCTATCTAAAGGGTGTGTACTATGTCTATGTCTACATGCGAATGAATGCAAAAGACATACGGGGAAAAGAAGGATTTATTTACAAGTGTGCTCGTTCAAGCCCCGCGACTTGATGCCTACGTATCCTTTTCAGGAATCAGAGCGCCGTAGTTCGGCTCCATAGTTTTGTTTGTTTTTGTGTTTTTTAGTTGGGCGGCATTAACGCTCGCGCTCTTGCATAAGGGATCGACCTAGGATGCAATAGAGCGGAGATAACAATGCCCTTAAGAAAAGAGAGAAAGAGAGAGAGTTTGAGTGTTTCGAGGAAATCCCTTAAGCAAGGGAAACTCGAGTTACTCTTTGGTTGGTGTTTTTTTAGAAGTTGGGAACTTACGCCTGAATGGGACCCTTAAGCAAGGGAGATCCAAGCACTCGAACATTCCCTTAAGCAAGGGACGTTCAAGCTTCCATTCCCTTTTTAAGATTTTCACTTTTTTATTAATGTTTTAAGTATTTTCTTTGTATTTTTTAAAGGGATTTTATTTTGATATTTATTAGATGTTTTGATGTTGTAAAAGAAAAGAATGAAAATGGGGGAGACTAGCCTAATTTCTAAGCCTAGAGTTATCTAATGATTGTTACCTAAGGTTAGGAGTAAAAGAATATGAAAATAAAGATCACAATTAGAAGTGAAAATGAAGAGTGCTACAATGGTACAAAGTTATACACAAGCATGAAGTAGCAAGTCAAAAACATAGTACAAAATGAATTAAAAATACTACTATTTTTTATATTGATTTTTATGAGAGAAATTGAGTTACAACTCAAGTAAAAAGACTAAAAAAACAAATAGCCTAAAAACTAATATTTTTTTATGAACATTTTTATATGTACAAAATTTGATTAAATTCTAAAACTAATAGGAGAAAAATAGCATTTTTATTGCCTAAGAGAAAATAGAAGAAATCTAATTAAATCTAAATTCTAGTAATTAAAAAAGTAGAAACAGGGAGGGTGTGAATTGAGTTATATGGTGGTGAATAGCAAAGGCGCTGGGCCCAGGGTGTTAGCCCAGCAATTGCTTTTTGTTCAAATTTCTCTTATGTCCAAAAATGGTGGTGCGTGGGCCTCTATGGGGTGAGAAAGCAGTAATTCGGTGAAGGCCCATAAGCTTATTACGCTTGATCCATAGCCAATACAACACATTGATTCAAATGTTGCAAATTATCCTAATGTTAATATCAGACTTAATTAATCAGCTTAATTCAGATTTGATCACATTAATCTCATGCTAATCCACATTACTCTATAAACTTAATTTAAACTTTATATTAATAATATTAAACCAAATTAATTAAAAAAATTGAAATAGGGATTTAGGGTTAGAGTGTGACCTTTGAGCTGAACGAAGTTCATCCCTTTCCCTCTCTCACGAAATGCGACGGCGGCGAAGATCAACCTGCTTCGGCGAAATATTTCAGTTCGCCGTCGTGATCGGAAGCAAACGCCTCAACCTGTGTGATTCCTGAGCTTCCACGTTCTTCTTCTCTTGCGTACACGCGAACGGCGCCGTTAGCCTCTTCGAGCAACCACCAGCGATGAACTCCTCCGATTAGCCGCCGTGAACCACATAAACGAAGCGACCTCGTCTCTCAGCTACACTCCCTCTTCTTACTCATGAATGATGACGGCGCAACGGCTCAAGTTGCCTTTCGACCTCCGTTCAAAATCCCGTCCCCGACTTCCACCTTCACGTTCCTCCGATTCAAACCTCTCGCTCAGTTTTCTGCCTCAAACCTGATTCGACTCAAGCATCGAATCTCAGATGAAGAAGATAAGGTGTCTGAGATTTTTCAGGTACTTTCAACTCAATCCTCTTCCGCTTTTTCGTTTTTCTATACGATCCTCTTCGTCTAATATTCTATGCAATGTGGTGTTGTGGACGTGTGCAGAGACTAGAGTGAGGTGCGATAGCTGATGAATGTGCAGTGTTGAAGGTGTGATATTGTTACGAAGATGATGAAGATTATGGTGCTTTTTCTGGTTTTCTCATTTGAACGATGAAGGATAGAAGGAGAAAGGTGGTTAAAGGTCTTAAAGTTTGGAGAGGATGAAGGTTTTTTCTCTGTTGGTGAGTGAAGAAGATTGAAGATTGGTTGCAGATTGGTGAAGAAATGGTGGAGAAGAGGAATGTGAAGTGAAGAATTGGAGAAGATGAGAAGAAGATGATAATGAGTGAAGTGGTGAAGATGGCGTGAGGTTGATGAAGATGAAGATGAAGGAGAATGGTGGAGCTGTTGAATATATAGGTTGATGGAGGGAAGAGAAGTTAGTTACAGAGTGAAGAGATCTCAGCCCTTGATTGAGTAGGTTTGTTACACAATAGATGGAGAGGATTGAATCTGTTTCAGAGGTAAAAATCTATTCCCTGCATTCTCTTTTCTTGTTAACTGAATGGTTATAGTTAGTTTCAATTGGTTATAGAACTCTGTTCTTGTTTTTCTGTTAAATGGTTTTGATTCTGTTAGTCTGTTATGATGAGCTGGAGGTTAGTTAGCAATTCTGTTATAGGTTTTGTAGGTTGTTAGTTTAGAGGGAGAGGAAGTTAGTTACAAAATTCTGTTTTTGGTTAGTTTGAAGTTAGTTAGAAAATGTTATGGTAAGGGTTGGTAGAAAGTGAAGTGAAACTGTTAGTGAGTACTAGTGAGTTTGGGACTATTTTGAAATTCGAATGCAGGGCTGTCTTGATTTATAGTTAGCATTGTGAACTTGGTTTTTATCTTGAAGTGTGGTGTTGCTGGTATTAGAACTGAAACAGGGGATGTTAGATGAGCAATATTAGTCTGAATATCTTGAATCTCCCTCCTTTTTTATCATGATAAATTAACAAGCACTGGACTGTTTTGGCTTTTGGATGCAGGGCTGAAATTGTACAATTGGTGGCTGAAGTAGCATGGTTTCAATTCTGTTTGTACAGCTCTGCTGCTTGACTGTTTCAAGTATGAATAATGTTCTTTTTTCTTTGAATTGATGCCTTTTGCTTTCGGTTTCCAGATGCCGTCTTTTGTCTGATTGTGTTGTGTTGTAGCAGGGGTATTTCTTTGTATTGCAGGTTGGTGGATGGCATGATTTGAACTTCGAATTCTTTTCCTTCTTATTGCAGAACTCTGATTCGATAGTAAATTATGCAGGTTTTCAAGTGTTTAGTCTTGGTCCGGGCAGCAAGTTTTTCTTTCTTTCTTGGATGTATATATATATAACAACTTATCTGCTTGGTCATGGAAGTGCACAAATAGAAGCTGAAATGGAGAAATCTTGAAAAGCAAGTTCAAGTAGAGAAGTTTAGATATAGGTGACCTAGAAGTCAGAATGTCAACTGATCATGGTTCTGTCAACAGGGTCAGTGGTCAACAGTTGACCAAAAGTCAACTGTTGACCAGAAAGTCAACTCTTGTAAAATGTAATTGATTCTTCTTTTTTTTTTTACTATCTTGGTGGGAATATTGCAACGTACACTTGGAAATAGAATGAAGAATGTAAAGGCTTTTGGTAATGGAATTTGAGCGGTTTGACTTCTCATATGAATCTTGACCTTTGAATGTTTGGCTCTTGTACTAATAACTTGTGATTGAATGGTGAACTTTGAATGACGATAGCATTTGAGTGTATTTAAATTTTGGATGAATGTGGAAAATGTTAAATTAATGGTGAAATGAATTTGACGCCTTTGCTTCAGACTTTTGAGCTTAAACCTTTTATGTCATTTGAACACCTTAGGAAACTTGAATGGATACCCTGCCATAATCTGCGTTAATGTTGTGACCCTAATAGCCCTGTATCAAAAGTAATGAACACATTCGAGGACTCTTCGAGAGGAATACAAAACTTATGGAAGAAGTATAACCCAGATAGCCTTAACACGAAACCCTGACCGAATCCTCAATAGCAAGGAACCACAATCCTTTGAGGTCCATGACCACCATATGCCTAGGGACAATAAACCCTAGGTCAAGAAATCCATATAGATATGAATTATATGATCAAGTGTCTTTCAAAGGACCTGTCAATCACGATCTTGATCCCATGTAGAGTTATTGATTAATGATGCATGATGCGTTAAATGACCTAGTGGAGGTATGCAGATGAAATGCAAAGCTAAAGCCAGTTGGAAGTTAAAGGGTAGGACAAATTTGGGGTATGACAGCTGCCCCTATTTAATCGTCTTATACTCGAAGGTGAGATTGGCTCCAGCCTTTCGACCATTCGAAGTAAAAGAAGATTAAATACCGAAGACCTGAAATTTGTCCCGAGGAGATGGAGTGGTCTTTATTCTTTTATTTTTGTTTTGATATCTGCTGGGGAAAGAGAATTTTTGTTTTTTGATGGAAATATTTACAGTGAGTCATTGGATGAATGGTGAGAGCTTGTAACGTAGCCCAAGGTGCCAATACAAGGTTCTCAAAGGAAATGTTTACTACATGGAAGTGGTCGGAGCGGAAGCATGTCTGGTGGGAAGGTAAGATAGACAAGTGTTTTTAAAAGGAGATACAGACGAGTATCGACAAAATGACACATACGAGCATCAAAAGGAGATACAGACGAGTATCGAAAGAATGACACATACGAGCATCAAAAGGAGATACAGACGAGTATCGAAAGAATGACACATACGAGCATCAAAAGGAGATACGGACGAGTATCGAAAGAATGACACAGACGAGCATCAAAAGGAGATACAGACGAGTATCGAAAGAATGACACAGACGAGCATCAAGAGGAGATATAGACGAGTATCGAAAGAATGACACATACGAGCATCAAAAAGAAGATACAGACGAGTATCGAAAGAATGACACAGACGAGCATCACAAGAAGATATAGACGAGTATCGAAAGAATGACACAGACGAGCATCAAGAGGAGATACAGATGAGTATCGAAAGAATGACACATACGAGCATCAAAAGGAGATACAGACGAGTATCGAAAGAATGACACATACGAGCATCAAAAGGAGATACAGACGAGTATCGAAAGAATGACACATACGAGCATCAAAAGGAGATACAGACGAGTATCGAAAGAATGACACATACGAGCATCAATAGGGAGATACAGACGAGTATCGAAAGAATGACACATACGAGCATCAACAGGAAATACAGACGAGTATCGAAAGAATGACACATACGAGCATCAAAAGGAGATACAGACGAGTATCGAAAGAATGACACATACGAGCATCAAAAGGAGATACAGACGAGTATCGAAGGAATGACACATACGAGCATCAAAAGGAGATACAGACGAGTATCGAAAGAATGACACATACGAGCATCAAAAGGAGATACAGACGAGTATCGAAAGAATGACACATACGAGCATCAAAAGGGAGATACAGACGAGTATCGAAAGAATGACACATACGAGCATCAACAGGAAATACAGACGAGTATCGAAAGAATGACACATACGAGCATCAAAAGGAGATACAGACGAGTATCGAAAGAATGACACATACGAGCATCAAAAGGAGATACAGACGAGTATCGAAAGAATGACACATACGAGCATCAAAAGGAGATACAGACGAGTATCGAAAGAATGACACAGACGAGTGTTTGAGAAGCTTGGTAGATGGACTTACTGGGGATTGGGATTTAGTCTTGAAATGATTTGCCAGGAAGGCAAAGGATACGCAACACGGGGGTTGGATCTGAAAAATTTTCCCGTACGAGGGAAGGAATCACGGAGACTAGGGACGACTAGGCTCGGCAATAAGATGACAGTAACCACGGGGGATTACGGGGATATTGATGCTTACGAAGCATAAGAATTACATTAATCCCTCAGGCCAAAGGCGGGGTGTAACTCTTCAAGAGTGGCAATCGTTCGAATCGCCACACACCAAGTATGATTATTCAAACGATTGAAAAATGAAATGGGTTGAATGCCCATCCTCATTCGCACTCTAATCTTCACGCGGCACACGGGAAATAACCTCAGAGACAACGATTCTGACGAAGAAAGACATTGCATCCGATCCATATTGGGGAGATTTCTTTTGGGGTTGAGGACACCAGGTATCGGCACCGTGGCATAAGGAGATTTGTAATGTAGTAGCAGATATCAATTGGAGTTTGTAAGGACAATATTTTATTTGGGGAAGTATCGCCGCCTCGATTGAGTGTTGATTTGTATTATCTGGCTTATGATCTGTATGCATGTTTGAGTTTTTCTATGGCGTAATGATCCGCTTTGACGGATATGCCACGCTTTTGAGGATGCAATGTTATATGCAGTGAACACTATATGCAGGATGCCAAATAAAGGCATTAGTGAGGTAGACATCAGGGAGAATCCCTTTAGTGTTAAGGACCATGTGGTGGTGCCAATAGATATTGGACTTTGACTTGTAAGATACACCTTCTTTGACTTGAAGCATAATTTCTGACTTCTCACCATGTGCCACTGCTTGGAGGATTTTCAGCTTGAGGAGATTCCCTCGATTCACCATGTAGGGGATGAGAAACCCAGGTAACGAGCCTTGGTTAGGGAAGTAGGACAACTCCTAGGAGAAATAAACTCCTATGCTTGAGGAATGGAACAAACTCTCGGGGGAAATAAACTCCATGCTTGGGGAGAGACCAAGGTTCCAGGAGAAATAAACTCCTATGGTCGGGGAGAGTCGATATGACTCAAAAGATTGTGCTCCAAGCTTTGTGACCCATGAAGGAAATTGCCCCAGTGGATCCTTGGAGAGATTTGTCGAATCTCGACCTAATTGCCCCAGATTGGTTGAACTCAAGAGAGATTCCTCGACTTGATTGCCCCAGATTGATCAAGGCTCGAAGAGATTTATCGACATGATTGCCCCAGATATGCTGAATTTGAGAAGTCAAACCTCGATTTAATTGCCCCTGATTAGGTACGTCTGACTAGAATCCTCAAGCTTTCCTTGTTTTGATGCCAAACAAACATGGGAACAACTTTACCACGCTCGACGGAGTCTTTAAACTCTTCCCCTCAAGGTAATCAAAGAAAGCATCAACTGTTCATGCCCAACGGAGTTCTTTTAGAGAACCTGCCCCTTGATGGTCAACATTTGAGATGATTAGCTTTTCCTCCTCGGAGTTCTCAAGTCTCTTGAACTTTGACATAGTCAAGTTACTCACTGATTCTCACTATGGTAATTTCCTTGACGTTAAGCACATATTTGTATGCAAAAGAATGTTAATTCTAAGAATGATGATTCTAATGCAAAGCCTATGTTAGTCTTGAAGTTGTAAAACCTTTTTTTTTTTTGGTGAAATGAGGTTGCGACCTCTTGTGACCGAATCACTAGTTGACACAACCTCGATTTTTTGCATATGGAAGATAAAGCAAGCGTACGATACCAACATGGATATGTGTCTCTCTTCATTGGGAGTCAGTTAAACGCTATCTCTTCGGGGTGCGCTTTCAAGATAAACCCTACTTCAATTAGGACTTTTAAGGGTTGTAACTTGGTCGGATTCACGGTTTAAAGAAACAAAGGATATTTAGGCTCAAAATTATTTGTACCCACCCCCTTCGTGATGTTCTCCAGTCCTATGTTCAGTTAACTCGACACGAGTGTTCATCCCTCACAAGGAATTTGAAATGGTTGAGGAATCAATGAGGTTCTTTGGACATGGCGGTTGCTCACATTTATTCTTCTTCTGATTCATTGTCACACGACTTTGTTCTTGCTTGGCAATTTTATCGTCTTCTTTTTTTTTTTTTGCCATTTTCTTTTCATCTTTTTTTTTTATTTTCATTATTTTTTCGCCATTTTTTTTTGCTCTCTTTTTTTTTTGAACAAGTCGTGTGACCTCGCATTATCTTTGATTCGTTGGAGGTGATTGCGACCGCCTCACTCCTTTAATTTGATGAAGGATTACCATTGTGGCATCGTCATCTCTTGATCTCTTGATGAAATAAGGATAATCATTACGGTCTTGACTTTCCTCAACCTTTTGGAGGATAACCATTGTTGTATCCTTAGATGCATGCCCTTCTGGTGAGTTTTGAACACTCGATCAAGTCAAATGAACACTACCCTGCCCCAAGGTCAAAATAAGGGTTTTAATGATTTAGAAAAGAACTCCTACTTCAAGGCTCAAAGGGGCTGACAAGGGTCTATCTCCCTTATATCTCCGGTGTTTGGGGATTTGAAATAATGCATGTACATCCTCAGTAGGGTTTTATTCAAAAGCACACAATTAGAGATTTTGCATTTTTATTTTTCATCATTCTCCCTCCGCTCTTTGCCTAAGCAAGCGATTAGTAAAGTTGGTATCGTAATGCCAAAAACATTTTATGAGTGAAAACGAATGGGTTTCTTCAAGACAAACATAAACAATGTATTTTATTTTCATTGAGAAATTAACAAGTTTTTACATGCTAGAAATGCTTAAACAAACAATGAAATGTTACAAATGAGAATGCAATAAAGAAACTAAATGAATGCCATTGTTGAGGAGACTTGACTCCGTCTGGACTTATTGATCTTGAATAATTTTTGCAGTTCTTTCCAAACACTTCAGATTACTCCAAAAGAGAACTCCAACGAAGTCACCCATGAGTCGTAAACTTTTGCCTTGCTTTAGGGATTCGAGCAATGCGAGTGATGCAATGCTCAAGATAAGAGTACGTCTTGCTTATCCCTCGTGCGGGAGCCCCAAGCATAGTTGCTAGAGTAGTAATCGCCATCATAAATGGGAAGAATCTTGTATGATCATCAACTCAAGAGAGCTACTTGTGGTGAAGAAGTCCCAATACTAGAATCTTAACCAATTGTGATTCCAACAAACAAGGAAACGAATGAGCACAAGGCAATAGAATCACATCAATTTGTTTCTCATATTCTTCTTGTCTCTGTTAGCTAGCAAGGCCACTGAGAAGGAAATTCTGAGAAGAGGCAACTGGGGTATGAAGCAAAACCTTGAGAAAGAGAAGCGTTGTGTAGAACACTTTTGATTACCACATGGAAGAAGATTCTGACGAAGTCACCCAGGAATTTGTAATGCTTTAGGGATTCGAGCAATGCGAATGATGCAATGCTCAAGATAAGAGTGCGTCTTGCTTATCCCTCGATCGGGAGCCCCAAGCAACTTCCACACATATACAGGAGATGATTACCAATTTAGCTTCAATATCCATCATTAGGAGTGAGAGTGGACGATCCTTGCATTTCTTGATATCAGGCATTAGGCACAAACCAACAGCATCTGAATCAGTGGCGTCAGGACCTTTTATGGCTTTCAATCTTTTCTCCAAGAGGTGGAACCTTTGGTCAATTGGGAACTTGCAGACTTCAATGATGTGAATTCTCTTTATCAAGAAGAGGAATCTCGACATTACTTCAAACATTCTGATACATAAGACCTTCTCATGGGTGAGATCAACATTTGCATTCGGCCTAGGAGGAACTCGTCTCAATTCTTCTTGTCAAAGAGAAAAGGCTTGAATAACCTCCATACACTGATTCACTTCAGTCTCCATTCATGTTCTTATCTCAGTCAAAACCCCACGGAGTTGTTCCATTGTTAACTTTTAAGCACATAGCGGTGAGAAGTCAATTTTGTTGTTGGAGTCGGAATTTGAGTAGAAAAGGCCCCCACAAGCTTCTGATAGAACCATGAGATGCATGATAGTATGAATGCATGTTTCATTTATGAGAGATCCTAAAGCTTTCCACACACTTTTGTTTTTTCTTTTTTTTTGAATCAAAGCTTCATTTTGTATAGGATATCTTTTCTTTTCTTTTTTTCTGATTTTCTATTTTTCTCTTTTTTTTTTTTGGAAATAGACTTTAGGATCCCCATAAATGAAGTGGATAAAGCAATGATGTTATGCAATGCAAAAGCATGGGATCAAGGTCCATATAATCTTAGTAGCATCTGTGCAATCTCTGGATAACTGATATAAAACCTCCTTGCAGGCCAAATGTCACAGGATCAAAGGTTCGACGCCTTTTTGAATACCAGAATATCAAGCACCATGAGAACAGACCAAATAAAGGTCCGACCTCAAATATGAAGGGCCAAAGGTATGTAGGAGTCAAGGTTTCCTGTCCCACCCCAATCTCACGGGTATGTAGTCTAGACACGGACAAGTGGTCCCTAATGGTCTACAGTTCCCATGGGGTACAAAGTGTTTGAGGCAACAAGCGTGCCAGACACAGTGTTCCATGAAAGAACCTCGCCCAGTTGTGGTACCCCATGTTGAACTCGATCGTAGCAAGGGCCACGGGAGTCAACATGAGCATCCACGCTAATCCTATGTGTCACTTGGCCTGGGTAGTGGGCCTTTTACCTCACAATACCCCCCACCTGCAAAACAGAACAGAAGACCCCAGGGAACACAGAATATAATCCATATGCATGATGTGCAAACAGAAATAAACATGATATGCAGGCAAAGAATAAGCATGCAAACATATATACAAGGTATAGACATAAAACAAGTAAACACCCAGTAAATAAACAAACAAACGCAGGCTAGGATCGACTCCCTAAGAATGGACCCGCAATAGGTCTAGCAACATCCCCAGCAGAGTCACCAGCTGTCGCACGCTCGCGAAAAATGAACAGAGTCGCCACCAATATATTTATCCCATAAGGGAAAGGAATATCAGAAAACCTAACAAAGTAAGGAACAGGGTCTTGCGACCAGAGAATCAAGGTACGGGAGTCGGTTACGCAAGGGGAAGGTATTAGCACCCCTCGCGCCCATCGTACTCGATGGTATCCACCTATGTTTGTTTCTATCTAAAGGGTGTGTACTATGTCTATGTCTACATGCGAATGAATGCAAAAGACATACGGGGAAAAGAAGGATTTATTTACAAGTGTGCTCGTTCAAGCCCCGCGACTTGATGCCTACGTATCCTTTTCAGGAATCAGAGCGCCGTGGTTCGGCTCCATAGTTTTGTTTGTTTTTGTGTTTTTTAGTTGGGCGGCGTTAACGCTCGCGCTCTTGCATAAGGGATCGACCTAGGATGCAATAGAGCGGAGATAACAATGCCCTTAAGAAAAGAGAGAAAGAGAGAGAGTTTGAGTGTTTCGAGGAAATCCCTTAAGCAAGGGAAACTCGAGTTACTCTTTGGTTGGTGTTTTTTTAGAAGTTGGGAACTTACGCCTGAATGGGACCCTTAAGCAAGGGAGATCCAAGCACTCGAACATTCCCTTAAGCAAGGGACGTTCAAGCTTCCATTCCCTTTTTAAGATTTTCACTTTTTTATTAATGTTTTAAGTATTTTCTTTGTATTTTTTAAAGGGATTTTATTTTGATATTTATTAGATGTTTTGATGTTGTAAAAGAAAAGAATGAAAATGGGGGAGACTAGCCTAATTTCTAAGCCTAGAGTTATCTAATGATTGTTACCTAAGGTTAGGAGTAAAAGAATATGAAAATAAAGATCACAATTAGAAGTGAAAATGAAGAGTGCTACAATGGTACAAAGTTATACACAAGCATGAAGTAGCAAGTCAAAAACATAGTACAAAATGAATTAAAAATACTACTATTTTTTATATTGATTTTTATGAGAGAAATTGAGTTACAACTCAAGTAAAAAGACTAAAAAAACAAATAGCCTAAAAACTAATATTTTTTTATGAACATTTTTATATGTACAAAATTTGATTAAATTCTAAAACTAATAGGAGAAAAATAGCATTTTTATTGCCTAAGAGAAAATAGAAGAAATCTAATTAAATCTAAATTCTAGTAATTAAAAAAGTAGAAACAGGGAGGGTGTGAATTGAGTTATATGGTGGTGAATAGCAAAGGCGCTGGGCCCAGGGTGTTAGCCCAGCAATTGCTTTTTGTTCAAATTTCTCTTATGTCCAAAAATGGTGGTGCGTGGGCCTCTATGGGGTGAGAATGCAGTAATTCGGTGAAGGCCCATAAGCTTATTGCGCTTGATCCATAGCCAATACAACACATTGATTCAAATGTTGCAAATTATCCTAATGTTAATATCAGACTTAATTAATCAGCTTAATTCAGATTTGATCACATTAATCTCATGCTAATCCACATTACTCTATAAACTTAATTTAAACTTTATATTAATAATATTAAACCAAATTAATTAAAAAAATTGAAATAGGGATTTAGGGTTAGAGTGTGACCTTTGAGCTGAACGAAGTTCATCCCTTTCCCTCTCTCACGAAATGCGACGGCGGCGAAGATCAACCTGCTTCGGCGAAATATTTCAGTTCGCCGTCGTGATCGGAAGCAAACGCCTCAACCTGTGTGATTCCTGAGCTTCCACGTTCTTCTTCTCTTGCGTACGCGCGAACGGCGCCGTTAGCCTCTTCGAGCAACCACCAGCGATGAACTCCTCCGATTAGCCGCCGTGAACCACATAAACGAAGCGACCTCGTCTCTCAGCTACACTCCCTCTTCTTACTCATGAATGATGACGGCGCAACGGCTCAAGTTGCCTTTCGACCTCCGTTCAAAATCCCGTCCCCGACTTCCACCTTCACGTTCCTCCGATTCAAACCTCTCGCTCAGTTTTCTGCCTCAAACCTGATTCGACTCAAGCATCGAATCTCAGATGAAGAAGATAAGGTGTCTGAGATTTTTCAGGTACTTTCAACTCAATCCTCTTCCGCTTTTTCGTTTTTCTATACGATCCTCTTCGTCTAATATTCTATGCAATGTGGTGTTGTGGACGTGTGCAGAGACTAGAGTGAGGTGCGATAGCTGATGAATGTGCAGTGTTGAAGGTGTGATATTGTTACGAAGATGATGAAGATTATGGTGCTTTTTCTGGTTTTCTCATTTGAACGATGAAGGATAGAAGGAGAAAGGTGGTTAAAGGTCTTGAAGTTTGGAGAGGATGAAGGTTTTTTCTCTGTTGGTGAGTGAAGAAGATTGAAGATTGGTTGCAGATTGGTGAAGAAATGGTGGAGAAGAGGAATGTGAAGTGAAGAATTGGAGAAGATGAGAAGAAGATGATGATGAGTGAAGTGGTGAAGATGGCGTGAGGTTGATGAAGATGAAGATGGAGGAGAATGGTGGAGCTGTTGAATATATAGGTTTATGGAGGGAAGAGAAGTTAGTTACAGAGTGAAGAGATCTCAGCCCTTGATTGAGTAGGTTTGTTACACAATAGATGGAGAGGATTGAATCTGTTTCAGAGGTAAAAATCTATTCCCTGCATTCTCTTTTCTTGTTAACTGAATGGTTATAGTTAGTTTCAATTGGTTATAGAACTCTGTTCTTGTTTTTCTGTTAAATGGTTTTGATTCTGTTAGTCTGTTATGATGAGCTGGAGGTTAGTTAGCAATTCTGTTATAGGTTTTGTAGGTTGTTAGTTTAGAGGGAGAGGAAGTTAGTTACAAAATTCTGTTTTTGGTTAGTTAGAAAATGTTATGGTAAGGGTTGGTAGAAAGTGAAGTGAAACTGTTAGTGAGTACTAGTGAGTTTGGGACTATTTTGAAATTCGAATGCAGGGCTGTCTTGATTTATAGTTAGCATTGTGAACTTGGTTTTTATCTTGAAGTGTGGTGTTGCTGGTATTAGAACTGAAACAGGGGATGTTAGATGAGCAATATTAGTCTGAATATCTTGAATCTCCCTCCTTTTTTATCATGATAAATTAACAAGCACTGGACTGTTTTGGCTTTTGGATGCAGGGCTGAAATTGTACAATTGGTGGCTGAAGTAGCATGGTTTCAATTCTGTTTGTACAGCTCTGCTGCTTGACTGTTTCAAGTATGAATAATGTTCTTTTTTCTTTGAATTGATGCCTTTTGCTTTCGGTTTCCAGATGCCGTCTTTTGTCTGATTGTGTTGTGTTGTAGCAGGGGTATTTCTTTGTATTGCAGGTTGGTGGATGGCATGATTTGAACTTCGAATTCTTTTCCTTCTTATTGCAGAACTCTGATTCGATAGTAAATTATGCAGGTTTTCAAGTGTTTAGTCTTGGTCCGGGCAGCAAGTTTTTCTTTCTTTCTTGGATGTATATATATATAACAACTTATCTGCTTGGTCATGGAAGTGCACAAACAGAAGCTGAAATGGAGAAATCTTGAAAAGCAAGTTCAAGTAGAGAAGTTTAGATATAGGTGACCTAGAAGTCAGAATGTCAACTGATCATGGTTCTGTCAACAGGGTCAGTGGTCAACAGTTGACCAAAAGTCAACTGTTGACCAGAAAGTCAACTCTTGTAAAATGTAATTGATTCTTCTTTTTTTTTTACTATCTTGGTGGGAATATTGCAACGTACACTTGGAAATAGAATGAAGAATGTAAAGGCTTTTGGTAATGGAATTTGAGCGGTTTGACTTCTCATATGAATCTTGACCTTTGAATGTTTGGCTCTTGTACTAATAACTTGTGATTGAATGGTGAACTTTGAATGACGATAGCATTTGAGTGTATTTAAATTTTGGATGAATGTGGAAAATGTTAAATTAATGGTGAAATGAATTTGACGCCTTTGCTTCAGACTTTTGAGCTTAAACCTTTTATGTCATTTGAACACCTTAGGAAACTTGAATGGATACCCTGCCATAATCTGCGTTAATGTTGTGACCCTAATAGCCCTGTATCAAAAGTAATGAACACATTCGAGGACTCTTCGAGAGGAATACAAAACTTATGGAAGAAGTATAACCCAGATAGCCTTAACACGAAACCCTGACCGAATCCTCAATAGCAAGGAACCATAATCCTTTGAGGTCCATGACCACCATATGCCTAGGGACAATAAACCCTAGGTCAAGAAATCCATATAGATATGAATTATATGATCAAGTGTCTTTCAAAGGACCTGTCAATCACGATCTTGATCCCATGTAGAGTTATTGATTAATGATGCATGATGCGTTAAATGACCTAGTGGAGGTATGCAGATGAAATGCAAAGCTAAAGCCAGTTGGAAGTTAAAGGGTAGGACAAATTTGGGGTATGACACACGTATCACAAGATGAAGGCATATAGTTGGCAAACCGACCTGACAGTTACTGCTATAATTCTTCAGCAGTGCAATTCCAAAATTACCCTTCATGTTCTCAATGTAACTTGCACCTCGAGTTATGATGAAAATACTTCCTACAGCTTCTCAGACAAACCAATCTTAGAAGTGTCAATATTTGCTTGTAGCAAGACTCTTGACACAATGGTGACTTTAAACCAAAACTTGTTTCTGTAGATAGGATAAAATCCTTGAGTACCTTGATTGCAGTAGCTTGTCACACAACAATGTCATGACATTCAATTTGACATTATACACTTATAGTCACCAACCCAGTTGTAAAACTCATCTTTCTTCAGCAATATACCCAATCTAAAAGATATACATGGATTCAATTAATTCGAATCCAAGTGACCAAAATATCCTCCAATAATATAATTTTCTTCAGATTTGGGCAATATCCTTTTACTCCAATACTCTCAATCATTATTTATTACCTCTCTGAAATTACTGATGATTCATACTAAAATAAACTCCAAATAATGAACTCCCTTTTTGACAAAAAACTTGTTTAGCTGGGAGCCTTCTTACTCAGTGCCTGTTATCCTTTTTCATAATTTTTGGAGTGACTACTCGATGAGATGATGCTTCTACATTCGGTTGAACATCACTTAAGATACTTTTCACTGAAGAATAACTCAGAAGCATTCTTTTTTCTCCTTTTAGGAAAAGATAAGAATCTTTGAAGACTTCTCAGATAATAAATTTTCTTTTGTCATATATCACACAAAAAAACATATACATGTTTCTATCCACCAAGATATTCACCTTGCATTAAACCGGTCAGATCCATTAGAATAGATTCTACAGCTTTTGTAACTATCTGATGTTGCACCTTCTATTGTGACATCTTGACTTCATCTTCCTTGAACACCAAGTAAGAGAATAAGCAATTAAATACTTGTGGTGGCCACAAATATCAATTGTTTTTAAATCCTCATAAGAACTTCATACATCTCATTAGAGATAAATCATCATTTTCTTGATGACAATACCTTCAGACTTTATTCACATAACTAACTTATGTTTATCACAATAGTCATCAGTACTTCAGTAAGAAGATCATTACTAAGACTTAGATACTTCATTCAATAATATTCAGTCATCCAATGTCCTTAATTCCCCTTTTAGTATCCCTAACACAAATAACAGTTGATAGAATGCGACTAAACAAACCACCAGTTAACACTCTTACTGCAGTCAAGTGTCTGGAGCAGTCAGAGTCAAAATACCAATTATCTTAGTTGAAGATCTAAGATAGGTATGAGAAATCGGGCAATTATTACTTCCTTGAGTTTTAACCACTGCTTGGTTAATCAATGCTAATTTTGACCTTAGAAAAGTCAAAGAAAAGATTAACAAAAGAACATGTTAAACTCAACTTACCATAGAAGAAATATCTTTAGTGCAAGTATCTGCTTATAGCTTGAGTAACCTGATGTTTAGCACAATGTTAAGACATTTAGTCAACACTCTTAACTCAACTTGCCTTTGAAGAAAACAATCTTTTGTCACTTGAGTTTTTCTTTGCTAATAATAGCTGGAAAACACACTTCCTTCTAGGCTTCCAATAATCTCTCCACTTGAGAAACTTCCTTCGACTGAGATGAACTATTCTTACAGGGTTGATTAAGATACCAAGTATGAAAGTTGATAGAGTTGCCTCATCCTGTAAAATATAGATGGTTGACAGACCTTCCTTCTCTTAAACCATAAGATAAGAATTAGTCACCTCCTGTCTTCTTCATGGTTGACAACCTTTTCATTTTATATGCATAGATCTTTGAATGAAGAGTTATCTTGTCAAGAGAGAAATCTTAAATACAGGAATCCTTATTAGAAGTCCATCCTCCAGTCAGATCAGTAGCATCCTTGGTAGATATAAATTCAGGAACACATCCCTCATTTAGGCCAAGAAATAAACAAACCATACATTTGTTCTTTGAGATAGGCAGGGCATTCTGCTCCACAAAGAATCTAAGGTCTTCAAACTCACTTTATTGAATGTTTTGACATTAATTGAATTTTACCTCCAGCTCCGACTTCATCTTGAGTATTATAGGAATATTGATGTCAAAACAGATGTTCAAGACATTTGTCTAGACATTCAGTACATTCTCCTAAAAAACAGGACTGGTCGGATTTCCTTCCAAGAAACATAATAACTAAAAGAAGCCCTTTATTATAAATCAGAACACAAGCTCCTACAGAGTTGGAAACAAAAATAATAATGCTCTTGTTTTTCTTCAATGGCTTGTCACTTTCATGTCAAACCTTTTGATTAGAGACCAGAGTACTTCTTCTTGATCAGCCTCACTTATGAACTATTTTCTTCCAAACACACTTAGATGTGCCTTTATGAGTGGACTTTAGAGATTCCAAAGTATCATTGGCCACAATACAAGTGATAAAGGGTTTGGAAAAAAAACTTTAAGGTTAGAGAGACCCACTTCAGACTCTTCCCTTTTGTCTTCTTAACCCCAGGATTCTTCAAACCTGACAACTTCAAAATTCTACTAGCCATTGATTTCCAGAATGTTATCACTTCTAGATTTCCCAAAGACGAATAGTACCAGAAAAATATCTCTCTAAAGCTCACCCAATAAACACACAGGGTGCCTGCTCTAATGCCAGTTGAAATTTTCGGTACAGGCACAACACATGCTAACACAGTTGTCTCACATGATGTAAAGACAAATGTTACGACATCTAGAAACAGACCAGACACATCAGACTAAAATTGATACTTAATTAAAATTGGAAAATGATAAACACACAAAAAAGTGTTAACCAAGTTCAGTGCAACAACATCTAATCTGGGGGCTACCAAGCTAGGAAGGAAATACACTATCAGTAGCATCAATTCAAAGCTAAACAGACCCAGTTTACAATTTCTCACTTAATCACTACCCGGTACAACTTCTACCTAGAAATCGACATCTAGACATGGGAAATCACCATCCCACTTCCTAAATCACCTCGTTGATATCTAACAGTCCTAATCCCAATGACTGTATCAAGAACAACTCAATTAAGAAGATTACACTTCAAATACAAAATACTTAGTGTTGCTTAAAAGCTTCAACCAAAAACAATACTCAACTCAATGCTTAAAAGCTTAAAGAGTGAGAACACCAACTTGACAAATAGTCAAGCAACAAATAGTCTACCACACAGTATCAAAGGACACGTGGATGACTTGAAACACAAGATACTCTCAAAACCTAAGACTTATAACCTTCTCCTAATTTTACAATTGTGAAAGACTTAATTACATTAGTTCTAGGGATATCTTTAAATAGTCTTCAGCAATCCATGGACTTCAAAAAACTTTACTCAATCCATAAGCGGAGAGTTGCAACAAATCTGCAGAAAAATCTTTTAGAATATTGGAAGCACATCTTTTTGAAACCTTGAGTAATCGAGCGCAAGGGGCACACCTTGTTCAAACAGTTACTTGTCTTCCACTTAAAATCAATCACTACCAATCAAGTTATTCTCTTAATATGCCTCAGCGCGACCAAAATCCCCTTTCATAAACGGGCGTGTTTTATCCATTCTACAACAATACAAACAAATGCTTAAGCCTTCCACGCGTGAGCATACAAGCAACATTTAACAACTAGAATGCGTCTTAACATCGTTCACTAAAATCAACCAACACACAGTTCTGTTATACTAAGAACTACATAGTCTTGATTTCCTCATCATACCAGAGGATACGTAGGAACAAGATTCAACGTCTCGTCAGAAACTATAATAAAAAACTTATTTTTTAATCCTTATTTCTCTTTTGCTAACGCATGTTAATTAGAAGGAAGCAAATGAAATCACGCTAACACTTTTTTGCAAAACTAATTTAATGGTCCTATTGAGTACAAAGAATGTGAGGCGTGTTAATACCTTCCCCTTGGATAAGTGACTCCTGAATTTGGTTGCGACGACCATTTTCTTTTCTTTTAAGGGTTTTATCGATATTTTCCCTTTCCTTTTGGAATAAATAAACTTCGGTGATGACTTTGTTGTATTTCGAGTGTTCCTTACGCTCAAGTATTTTTTGCGTCGCGATAACTTTATATTGACTTCCCTTTGCAAAGGCATACGATGAATGCATTAAATTAAGTTTTTTTAACGAAACAAAAGTTGAACTAGTGATGCAATAATATAAACATATGGTAGCATGATATATTGAAATGGTATGATTCACAAAGAAAAATGTGACAATTGATTTAATTCAAATGATTCAATGAAAAGAAAAAGTTAGGATAAAATTTAGGATATGATACTTGTCACCTCAACCACTTAAAGATTCTATACCATACAAATTGGACTAGCTCAAGTAAAAAGATAAGAAATCGTCTCAACCAAATACCCACACAAGGGATAAGAGATCATACAGGGATAAAAAATCAACCCTCTCTTAGATAGGTTTTCTCTAGACAGGAGACTATCTTGCAAAATTTGTCAAGAGAAAACTAAGATCTAATAAGAATCCTAACTTATCCATATAAGGGGAGGATTCAACATTATACCGTAAGAGGATTCAAAGAAGAGAATAAACTAATCATGTGAGCAAGGTAAGTAGAGGCCATTGAGAAAGTGTTTTCTCTAGCATGCTTCCAAATCCACATATTTATATCCATGGAAATAGTGACATCTTAAAGCAAAGATAAAAGCTTCTTAACATCAGGTAGCTCTCATAGAAAAAGTGGTCACTACCACCTAAGATCCCTATAAATACTTGGATCGTTTGTAAGCAGCCTTCATCTCCATTTTTCCAAAAGAGCAACATTAACCAGAGGAAAATCCCTCACTCCTAACCCCCTCTTTTATTCTTCGGTTTACAAACATCTTCCCACGTAATCCATGATATCCTTGAAGCACCTTTCACCGCCCCCTAAGGACATTTCTTTGAAAATTGAGAAGCTTCTTCCAAAGTGTTACACGCATCTTCAAAAAAGACAAGGAGAAGATGAGGATATCCTTATGCATTAAATTAAGAAAAACCTCTCTACCACCCAAACTGACAAATCTATACTTTAGAGAATTGAGTCTCTTGTTCAGCAAATTAACTAAAGGATCCTAAGTAGTTTCAATGCGAGGACCCACCCCCATTAGAAAATCAAGATACTTGAAAGACAGAGAATCAATATCACAGTGGAGGAAATCTCCTGCGAAAAACAGAAAGAGAAAATCCTTATTGATCTCTATAATACTAATATTGAAGAAATTCACTTGAAGCCCCGAAACCAGGTCGAAACCTTTATCAATAGTCTTAATGCTCCACAAATTATCCAGAGTATGGGTCAATCACCTAAATATGAGACACCACCAACCCGAATGTGTCCACCCTGAACCCAAAGTAAGGACCAATCTCCTCAGCCTTGACGACTAGAGCATTAATCCCCCAGCCACAAGAAGGAAAAAATGGAGTTAGAGGATCCCTTTGTTTTAAACTCATTGGATGCTGATATCTTGAGTAGGACACCAATCCATCATCCTTATAAGAATACAAGTAAAAACACAATCTCTCTTTCGAGACCTCTGCTTCTCACTAAAGTTGAATATGATAATCATATAATCTAGGTAGTTCCAACTTACTAAATCATACGCTTTCTCAAAATCCACCTTAAGAATTATGCAAACTCTTTGAGATTTCTTGGCCAATTCCACCACGTCATTGACAACCACCGTTCCACAAACCAACATTTCCCCTTAAGAAAAGTTGATTCATTAGGGGATATAAGTTTATCCATCACCGACTCAAGTTTAATGGCCAACACTTTAGCTTGAAGGGTAGACAAACAAAAGAAAATTGGGGTTTGAATTGGGGTTTTAAAAAATAAAACTTTAAAACAAGTTGGTTATCCTGGTTCGCTTATAAACAAAGGTGATTTCGCCTCTCTCAATCGAGATCTTAATCCACTAATCAAAATTAATTAAACAAACACGAAGACTAACTGTCTACATCTTCTTGAGATCAAACCACGACTTGGTTTCTCAAGGAATTACAACATTATAACGAGTATACAAATTGTGTTTACAAATGCTTCTAAAATCTATATCATAATTGTGATGTTTACCCAAATTTTAGCACAAAACATATTAAAAGAATTTTGATCTTTGAAAAATTTGGAGCACTCTTGTTTGTATGCGTGAGATCGTATCTTGATTCGTCTTCATAGTCCCCTTTTTATAGGTGTTTAATTCAGAGATTCATTGGAGACATATTGGCTTGTTTTGGAAGGTTGATGATTTGAGAGTAATTTCCTTTCTAAAAATATTGATATGCAATCTGAGTCATAATGTTTTCAAACGTTCCTTTCTTGATCTTGTAATAATTATCTTTAATTTGATGTTGGATTTTTCAGATCATTTGTACGTTGAGTAGCTTCATAACTTTAATTGATGATCACGTTCTTTGATTCATTGTTCTTTCGAAACTTTCTTATCAGAGTGTTTCTGACAGCTGTTCATTGGTGCTTTAGATGTTTCAGTGCCCATCATTAGAACTTCTTTATAGCGTGTTAACTTTCAGTTTTGCTTACGAGCTTCTCATTTGCATGTTCTTATCCGAACTTTACATCTGACTATTGGCGTTGTTATCTTCTCTGTTTAGTTCAGAACTTCTAACACTTTTTTGCACACTTAGTCAAACGGTTATAATACATAATTGTTTTTCAGAATTATTATGTATTTGTTATCATCAAAACTATGAATTAGATGTAGAACCAAACTATGTTCTAACAAAGCCACCAACTTGTACAATGACCCCACAAAAAAATAGGCTTAAAATCTCCCAAATGAGAAGGGGAATCAATCCTAGGGATCAAAATCAAAAAATATGATGCAAAACTACGGGGTAGCGATGCGAAACGATGAAATTGATCAATGTCAATTCTAAATAGGTTTTAGAATCCTTTCAAGAAGGAAGAATTAAAATCATCCGGACCTGGGCTTTTGTTACCATCATACTAAGACACAACACAATCTAACTATTAGAGATTAAAGGGAGTCGACAAAGCGGAAAACTGTATCATCCATATGAGGTTTATCAACTTTTGGTTCTTTAAAAATTTCGGTAAAATGATTCACTACCTTTTGTCTAATTTTAGACACTCTTTCAATCCAAACCTCTCCAACCTTTAAATCTAGATATTTGAAACAATTGAGAATCTTTAAAATCTAGAACTTTGAAACAATTGAGAATCTTTAACTCTAAGCATAGACAAACATATCTACAATAGCTTTGAATCTAAAATCCATCTCTTCACCAAATAAAGACTTAAGTTCATGCAAAGAATCCACTCTGCTCACCTCCTTTTTGAAGCCATGTATATGAGAATCAAGAGAAGTTTCACTATGTCTAGAAGAATTTTATTCATGTGAAACTTCTATGGTATATGACTGCAGAAACATAATATTCATTTAAAAAAGATCACATCACAATACAAAATTATTAATGTAAAACATAATTACAAGTTGTGATTGTTTGTTTTAAACGTGTGCATGTGGTGACTGATGAGTCAAAATGCTTTTTGTGTACGACTGCAGGCCTGTGGTTGTTGTACAAAAGAGACACAAATGTTGAAAGTTGAAAAGGCAAACCCATTATTATCATTCAAGAAAAAAACCCACCACTTTGTACAGTCAAATACCAAATCGAGTACATAGCTTTTCAAGTATCTTCAACATCTTCAATATCAAATAACTTTATTTTTCCTCTTCCATGTCAAAACACTCAAATAAACACTTCAAGCCTTGTTATACATATACATAACATACATTACACTCAAATCTTTCCAATCAGCAATCAAAAAAATGTAGAAAATCAATAGGAGAAGGAGCAAGCAAACTCTTCCTAGTTAGGGTTGAGATATAATTAATCAGAAGATAATTAGTCTTCTTAATTAATAAATTATCATCTCATAATAATGAAGAAGGAAAAGGAGAAAGTGAATTTGTTGCACTTGTTCCCATAATATTTGATGAGTTTGGTTCTTCAACACTCTCCCAGAAAAGAAAGCTAGAACATTGTTGTTGCTGTTGATTTTCCACCCATTCATTCAGCTCATGTCTCTGCAACTGTAATGACTCCAATGTTAATATCTCTCCTTCCTCATCCATGTTGCAAGACTGCACTTGATCAATTGGAACCATGTTTTCCACATTATTATCTATCAATGGTGGCAGATTATAATTACTACTAGTAGTATCATGAATGGTTGTAAAAGCTGTTGCTGCTGGATGAGGAGGAGGAGGAAGTGCCTGAACTTGATGATGGTTATGATGATGATTCAAGTTCCATGTTTCTGAGCTCAAACTCATGTTATCATGGAAGAACACTTCTGGTCTTATTACATTTGTATGATCTGTTGTTGTTGTTGCTGTTGTTGTGTCAAACATAAATAAAGGACATGTTGAAGAAAACAAGGTTTCTTTTGTTGTTACATTTTCTTGGTTGGTAAAGTAATTCTCCAGTTGATTGGAACTGTAATTGTACTGAGGATGATGATCAATGGTTTGTGGTGTATTAAATGATAAATTAGGAGCAGAAGAAGATGAAGAAGATTTTCTAATTTTCTTCTTGATCCATGAATTCCAATAGTTTTTTATTTCATTGTCTGTTCTACCAGGTAAGTGGCTTGCAATGTGAGCCCATCTGCATTAATGTAAGTAATAATCACTTAAGTATGAATTAAGTTTTCTGCAAGCATAAAAATGAAATCTTAATTTGCAAGCATACTAGAGAAAAACATGGTTAGAATTTGGTAGGCTGAGATATATGCAAACACTAAAAATTGAATAGTAAATTTCAACTGACAAAATTGCCACCTTAACTTCCTCAAAACAATAGCTTTGAGGTTGATTGCTCCTATTCTCATGTTTTGTTTTTATTCAATATTGAGTTAGTATATATTAACAAATCTAAAGTACGGGTCTCAAGCCTTCGCCAACAGGTCAATTCCTGATCAACCCTCGGAGATCAGGTGTAACCTAATATTGATACTTCTTAATCAAATTCTTCCGAATTTCAAGTACGGTGTTGATAATAATATATAAAACTCAACTCAGCCCAACAGTATTTTGGCAGCTTCAACTAGGAAAAGTACAGAACATTGGACAGATATAAAAAGCAAGAAGCTGATCATGATTCAAAAAAATGCTTAATTGGTAAAGGTAGTGTGAATAGTAATGTGATTCAAACCTGTTGCCAACAACTCCATGAAGACTTATAATTAACTTCTCTTCCTCAGGTGTAAATCTTCCTCTTCTAATATCAGGCCTCAAATAATTTATCCATCGCAATCGACAACTCTTACCACATCTTTGAAGCCCTGCAAAATCATAAACAAAAGATGATCAAAAAAAATTTCATTCCCAAAACACAAAGCAAGAATTAATATAAGGATAATAAGAGGGTGCAGTGCAGAGACCAGCTTTTTCTGGAACTTCACTCCAGCATCCATATCCATGAGTAGTAATGTATCTAATGAGTTTCTCATCTTCCTCAGGAGACCAAAGCCCTCTCTTAACCTTCTGTTGATTGCAGCATGAATGATGACCCATTTTTCTTCTTCTTTTTTCTTTACTAAATTGTACCTTGGATCATTCAGCACCCTTATAATATATATATTTATTACCTCAATATCATGAGTGTGTGCAAGTGCAAATTGCAATTGCAATACAATAGTTACCTTACCTCTCTCTTTCTCTCTCTTTTAAAACTACTGAGGGAACTGAAGTCGACATTTACAACCTGCATGTGGGACCTATATCTTCATCTAACCCTAAAGTGACGTTCTATCAACTTTATTCTAGCTATATAGTGTTACCATTTTCTACGTACATGTGTAGTAGTAGTATATTACGTAACAAAAATTGAGCTTCTTCAGTTTTATTACCACAACAAGACCCTACAAAGTGACATAATATACATAACGAGAGGAGATGAAAAAAAGAAAGAATAAAAAAGATGGAGTATTGTTGTTGGTTGTTTCCTGTCTGCAAACTATATATTCAACAACGTCATTATACATCATGAGTGGATATATTTACTAGCTATGTGTGAAAGGGATAGGAAAGATTAATTTTTAATTTATCTACAAATTTAGTAAATTACCGCCTTTTATCTATCTCGCAAAACAGGTATGTGCGTCGAACATGTCTGTTTTGTCTCTATTTTCTTGTAAAGTGAAATAAAGTTTTAAATTTGCATCTTTTAATATATTTGTTTTGTCTCAGCTCATTTTTATTTGAGTTAATATAAAATTTTATTATTTTTAGGCTAAAATCCACCCTATTTTTTCCCGACACGAGCCAAAATTTTAATTACACTTTCAACAATGTCTATGTTTCCCACTAATCAAATTCATTTTTTTATAACTTAAAAATTAGAAAATGTTTGGTGTAGAGTTAATTGGACGCATACACTTTGAATATGCCTTGGAAAATATAAGATATATAAGTATCATTGGAAAACAAAATTACTAATTTGTCATGTGACTTGCAATGTTAAATTTGCCACTAATTTCATTTCAAATTTTATCTTTATTTTATATTGTTGTGAAATTGAAAAGGTTTAAACACAATGTTTGAGAAAAAAAACCGTGACAACTAACTAAGCAACAATGTCTAAGATAAACAGTTTTCATTCCCTTTTTCAACAAACTTAGCTGATGCTTCTTACGTCGATGATTCTCGCGGTGGCAGCCCCGATTTAAGGCTTCTCCATCGGTCGTCTGGGCTAAGATATTTAGGGTTTCCTCATTTCTTCTTCTCTATCTTCGGTTTAAATTTCTGGTTTAAGGATCAGGGACCTTGGTAGAGGAGTTGTTTTGGGGCTTTTGATACTTGTGCCATAGTTTTCGGTATTGGCTCTTGTTCTCTGTTTTTTGGCTGTTGTTCAGCTCTTTTTGTTGGGGTTTTTCTGTGCTGGTGTGGAGTGTTGGAGAGCTGCTTTTTGTTTTCCTGTTTTCTGTTTGGATTTTGTTTCCCAACTTTTGTGTGGATCTGAGCTTTTGTGTGGATTTGTCTGGGGTTTTTTGTGAGAGGGGGTTATGTGGACGGATGCTAGGAAGAAGACGTTTAGGAATTGGTCTGCGTCGTGGGACTCTTTTCCTTTTAAAGCTCTGGATAGGACTGGATTGGGGAAAGTAGTTTCGTTTTACATATCTGAGTTTCCGGATTCAACAAAGGAAAATGACTTGTTCGGTCTGTTCGGTTGCATAGGCAAAGTGATAGAGGTCTCGATAGCTCCTAGGAGGAACAAGGTGGGGAAACGGTTCGGGTTCGCGAGGTTCGTGGATGTAGAGGAACCGCGTGCGTTGGCTATCAGGTTAGACAATGTTCAAATAGGCGGAAGGAAGATTCACGCAAACGTACCAAGGTTTGATAGAAGGACACCGTTAGCAGTAAATGGTGGGGGCGGAAGAAGGGGTTTTATGGGCAATGTGTTGAAGAAAGTTGAGCATTATGGTGAGTCCCGTCCCCCAGTTTTCAACTCTGGTTATGCGGGCAGAAACCGGAACGGGGTTGGGACTAGAACGTTTGCGGAAGCGGTGATCAATAACTCTGCGATTGGTGGACTACCGTTGGTTGAGAGGGCTCAGTTTTGTTACGCCTCTTCGGAAGACGTTCTGGGCAGGCTTCACAAGGAGTATGTGGGAAAGGTGACAATTCCAGGGTCAACATTCAATATGCAGACTAAGTTCGATATGGAGGGCTATTACAATGTTAAAATTACTCCTCTAGGTGGCTCGATGTGCTTATTAGAAGAATATGTCTTGGGGACCATTGACAATTTTATTAAGGAGGGGGAGTCTTGGTGGAGGAATTGTTTCGAAAAAGTTTTCGCTTGGATGGAGGAGGCGGTTGAAGTTGTTAGGACGGTGTGGGTTAGGATTTATGGGGTGCCTATTCAAGCTTGGAAGGCTGACTTCTTCATTGGTTTGGCGAATTCGTTAGGAACTTTCTTGGCTATGGATGACAAAACAGCTTCAGGTGATTGTTGTGATGTAGCGAGGATTCGTATGTCGGTGCCTTTGGGTTTTATGCTGCAAGAGTGTTTGACTATCAAGGTTGATAATAAGGTGTTCTCGTTGGCCTTAAGAGAGGAGACGGGTAGTGTTTTCTCTAGTCCTGTTAACGTAAATCCATCGAATTTAGTATCTGTTTCATCTTCTTCTTCGGAGGAAGCTTTGGCAGAATATCTGGTTGAAGTAGAAGACGAGATACAAGAATTTTCTAGCAACTGGAAGGACGAGGTTTCCGGGGGGGGGGGGGGGGGGAATGTAGCTTCGGTGGCTAGTGGTGCGAGTGTAGCGACTGCGTCGAAATCAGAGGAGGCTGCCTTCTTGGATCTTTTGGGAGCAATCTGTTGCTCGGGTGGGACAGGTTTTGCGTCGCTCATCGGTGGAGGAGGAGGGCCCTGTAGATGTTCTTTTGGTTCCAGAGCAATCTGTTGCTCGGGTGGGACAGGTTTCACGTCGTTCACCGGTGGAGGAGGAGGGCCCTGTAGATGTAGTCGGGGATAATATTGATTTGACTGGGACTGTTATGTCCAGCACTTGGGTACCGGACAGCGCTGCTAGCCCAGTTTGCTCCATGGTTGCGAATCTGATAGAAGAAGAACAAATTGCTGTGAGACGGGTACTATCGGTACGCGACGCTGTTTTGGTTAGTGATACCAAGCTTGGATCGTTTGATAAGGCCGTTACGGAGATTAATGAAAGAAAGAAGCGTAGGTTCAAGAAATTGGCTTACAAGAATTTGGCGGAGTTAACGGGTTCTCTCCATCACAGATCTTTAAGGAAGGTTAACATAAGCAAAGGAAAATAGCTGCTTCCAGGTGTGAAGAAGCTGGCTGGGCAGCGGACCGTGTCTTCTTTAAATGGCAGTGAAGGACACGCTTTAGGAGGTGGAACTGTAAGTCTTCCTTATTTGTGTACTGAACAGGATTTTAATCGTTTGGACAGGGGCTGTTTTCATGGCAACTTTAGTGGGTGTAGTGACATGGAGAGAAATAACCGTAGACAATGGAATGAATTAATGGGAAAAGAGAGTTCTAAGGCGTGGAAGGCGATGGAATTTTTGGGGGTGAAATATAAGGGGGGGATTCCAAGATGGTAAAAAGAATTGAGACATTGGATAATAAAGCGGCGTTAAGAAAGGGTGTTTTGATGGGACATAAATCTATTGCTCCATGATAATCGGAACCTTGAATATTAGAGGGGGTGGCAATGCTCTGAAAAAGAGGAGAATTAATTCTTTGATCTTAAAGAGCAAGGCGGATGTTTTTCCGATTCAAGAGACAAAGATTAGTGAGTTACAAGGCTTTATGGCGAAAAGTTTTTGGTGTAGTGACAATTTAGGGTTTTCTTTTTCTAATTCCTTGGGAAGGTCGGGGGGAATTTTGACGTTATGGAAGGAGCAAGCTCTCGAGGTTATTTTTAGTTTCAAAGGGGAGGGATATCTTGGCATTAAATTTTGCAAGGATAACAACTTTTTTACTTGCTTAATGTGTATTCGTCATGTGATGCTACGAAAAAAAGAATGCTATGGCGGAAGATTTTGGATTTGAAAGAAGTTTAGAACGATGGAGAATGGATTATTGGAGGAGATTTCAATGCCATTAAGGAGAGGAAAGAGAGGAAGGGAAGAGGGGTTGCTTCCAATAGTCAAGATATCAATGGTTTTGCGGATTTCATAGAAGAGTCTAGATTGATAGATGTACCTTGTAAAGGCAAAAAGTTTACTTGGTATAACGGTGATGGTAGATCGATGAGTAGAATCGATAGGTTTCTCGCACTACAAGAAATTAGATATTTGGCAGCGACTTTTTTGCAACGACTTTCAATTTGCTGACAATATCATGCATATAGCAACAACAAATTTGAGTCGTAATAATAAGTTACTCTTTTTCTCAACAATCATATTATCGCTGAGAAAAGTGACTTATCGCAACAATTATTATTGTCGCTGGAAATAATTCAACTTTTTAATATATATATTTCAGATCATTGTCCAATTTGGTTGGAAGTGGACAAGAACAATTGGGGTCCTAAACCGTTTAAATTCAACAACGAATGGTTTTCTTGCGACTCTTTCTACGTGTTTGTGGAAAAGGAATGGAGGAGCTTTAGAGTTGTTGGAAGAGGGGATTTTGTATTGAAACAAAAGCTTTTTTTACTTAAAGGTAGCCTTAAAAGGTGGAATAAAGAGGTTTTCGGTAGGTTGGATTTAGATATTCAAGACGAAGTTCGAGTTATTAATGTCGGGGATGCTTTATTAGAAGTGGAAGAGGAGGATATAAACCCGGATATTTTATTCAATAGGAAGGAAGCTACAAGTCGGTCTTGGATGAAGTTGAGAATTAAAGAAAACATGTTAGTGCAAAAAGCTAACTTAAAGTGGTTGAAGGAAGGTGATCCTAATAGTGGTTTCTTTCACAAAGTGATGAAGGAGAAGAGAAGATTTAATCACATCGGGCCTTTTAGTACTCCGGAAGGTTTGGTTGAATCGGTTAAGGATATTAAAGACTTTGTTGCTCACCATTTTTCTAAGAAGTTTTAAGAGGAGGATAGAGTGGTTCCAACGTTAGATGGTATTTGTTTCGACAAAATTAGCGAGGTGGATAGGATTTGGCTTGAAAGACCTTTTCAAGAGGAAGAAATAAATGAGGCGTTAAAGGGTTGTGGTGGAGCTAAAAGTCCGGGGCCGGATGGGTTTTCTTTCATGTTCATTAGAAGATGTTGGCCTTTTTTAAAAGAAGACTTTTTGAGGTATTTTGATCATTTTTTTGTGGGAGGGGAAGTATCTAAGGCGGTGACCTCTTCTTTTTTGGCTTTGGTCCCGAAATCTTCTAATCATATATCCTTGGATAATTATAGAACGATTTGTATGGTAGGTTGTATGTATAAAATTATGGCTAAGATTTTGGCGGGAATATTGAAACAAGTGTTGAACTATATAGTTTCGCATTGTCAAAGTGCTTTCGTTCCGGGTAGGCAATTGCTAGATGGTGTTTTGGTGGCTAATGAAGTGGTGGATTTTGCTAGAAAGGAAGGTATGTCTTGTTTTCTTTTTAAGGTTGATTTTGAAAAGGCTTACGACAAAGTCTCTTGGGAGTTTTTGCGTGGTATGTTGGTAAAGATGGGATTTTGAGATAAATGGAGAAAATGGATGGAATTGTTGGTTTTTAAAAGCGATATGTCGGTAGTGGTTAACGGGAGTCCTACTGTCGAGTTTGAGGTTAAAAGAGGTTTAAGACAAGGCGACCCATTATCTCCTTTTCTTTTTGTTCTTGTGGCGGAGGCCCTTTCTAGATTGGTTAGGAAATCTATAGAAATTGGAGAATATGAGGGTTTATTATTAAAAAGAAGGTGTGCCGTGGACATTCTACAATTTGCGGATGATACTTTATTGCTAGGTCAAGGGTCTTGGAAACATATAAAGGCTTTAAAAATTGTGTTGAGAGCTTTTGAGCTTGTTTCGGGGCTAGGCATTAATTTCCACAAAAGCAAGTTGATAGGGATTAATATTTCGACTCAATTCTTGGAGGCCGCTTCTTTGTATCTTTCTTGCAAGATTGAAGATAGAAACTTTATTTTTCTTGGGATACCAATTGGTTTTAATCCAAGGAAGGAGGCTAATTGGCTACCTCTTATGGAAAAGATGAGAAAGCGTTTAAAAGGGTGGAGTCATCGTTTTCTTAATCTTGGTGGAAGGATTACCCTCTTGAAATCTATTTTGAGTTCTCTAACTATTTTTACCATGTCTTTTTATAAGATGCCGGCAAAAGTGGTTAAAGAATTCACAAAGTTACAAGCAAATTTCTTATGGGGGGTGTGGAGGAAAAAAGAAGCATTCATTGGGTTAGTTGGAGTGATGTGACTTTACCTTACTCCAAAGGAGGATTAGACATCAAAGACATAAAAGATTTCAATTTTGCTCTTTTGAACAAGTGGAAATGGAGGATAGCTCAAGGAGGAAGATCTTTGTGGCACGAGGTCTTGAAGGCGCGTTATGGAGATGTGTGTATGCTTGCTTTTACCGGTGGTGATTCTTTTAAGCTTTCTTCTTCTTCATTTTGGTGGCGTGACTTATTAAAGGTTGGTTTTTCTCCTCCGATCAATAACGAACCTTTCTCTTCGAATTGTTGTTTTGTGGTGGGTAATGGGTTTACTACACCCTTTTGGGAAGTGGCGTGGTTAAATAATAATATTTTGAGGGAGGATTTTCCGGAACTTTTTGAGATTTCTTCTCTTAAAAAAATGTCCGTAGCGGCTATGGGAGGATGGAGAGAAGAGGAATGGATTTGAGGAGATTTAGGAATTTCGGAGGTGGAGGCCGAGCAAACGGGTTTGGATTCAAAGTTAATGGTGTTAAGGTCCCTTTTAGAGAATTTTGGGGGATTGAAGGAAGATAAAGATTCCGTGAGTTGGTTACTTGGTCCGGAAAAAGTTTTTACGGTAGCTTCGTGTTATAAATGGTATGCTTCGCTTCGAACACCTTTCGGCCCTATTAAAAGGAATGAGGAGGCTTTGGAAATAGTTTGGAAAATGGAGATTCCTTTTAAGATCAAAGCTTTTGCTTGGAGGCTTTTTGTGAATAGGCTCCCCACTAAAGATCTTTTAGTGTATAGAGGTATTTCTTTTCCTTCTACTAATTCTAGTATTAATTGTATTTTTTGTAACATGCATTTGGAAGAAAAAGACCATACTTTCTTGAAATGCGATGTGATTAAGGTTGTTTGGAGGGAAATTGGTGTGTGGGTGGATTATCCGAACCGAAAAGAGGAGGAGTGTATGCCACCTTTTATGGAATGGTATTTTAACGGTCGGAGCAAAGGAATTAAAGTTGGTAAATTGGGGGTGTTTTGGCTTGCTACTTGTTGGATTATTTGGTTGACAAGAAACGACTTTTGTTTTAGGAATGACATTTGGAACATTAACAATATTGTTTGGAACATCAAGATTTTGGTGTGAAGGTGGTCTTCTTTTGGCAACATTGCTTATTCCAATTGCAACTTTTACGATTTTTGCAAAGACCCTTTGTCTTTTATGTCGTAATAGGAATTAGTTTGTAATATCGTTTTTTGTCGAACTAGTTCCGCTCTTGTGTATCAAGGTTGGAGAACCCTTAGTTCTCCCTTATATGAAATTCTTGCTTACACAAAAAAAAACTAACTAAGCAACCTTAAATAAAATTAATTTGTCAAGCATAATAAGAGGAAAAATAAATGATAAGTACAATACATACATAGTTTATTTATTTGCTTAATTTAATTAAACCGATTTATTTTGACGAAGAGAGATGTTATCTGATCCAATATACTTTAAAAGTTATTATAATATATTATAAAATAAATTATAAGAAAATAGTCTTTCAAGTTTAAAAGAATTTCTCTTGTCCAAATATTTCTCAATCTTTATATGAATCATATAAATTCTAAACACTATGTGTTTAGAAGTATTTTTCAACCCCCTTAAATACTCCAAAGACCTTTCAGCACTTAGAATAACGAATTCTAAGAATCTCATATTAATTGGTATCCAGAGCTTCCGGTTACTATTCTTGATCGTGTTTTCAAGAACTTCACGCTAGTGGTCCTGTTTTCAGGGAACATAAATCAATCGTTGTAAAGATGAATGGTACTAATCAACAAAAGAGGCATGAGATATTCTTGTCAAGTATTCTGAAAGAGGTGAGAAAGTCAAGGTTGTCAAGTTGTAGACCTTGCATCGACAATATGAATTGTTGTCGATGGGAGAAGACGAAAAGGTTGCAAAGTATGTGTCGAAGGTGTAGAAACTCGTCCATCGCATGAAGGGTAATGGTGAAACCCTAACTGATAAGATGATAGTTAAGAAGGTAATGCGCATGTTTACCTCTCACTTTGATCATGTTATCGTAGCTATTCAAGAATCCAATCAACTTGAAACCTTAAAATTGGAAGATTTGGTTGGTTCGTTGGAGGCACATGAGATTAGGATTCTCGAAAGGAAAGGAGTTCAAGATTTGATACAAGATTTGCAGGCTCACTCATGGAAAAAGAATGGTGTTTCAAACTAATTCAAAGGCAAATTCGACAAGACTCAGGGCAAAAAGCCTTGGTCGAACTCTCACAAGCAGCATGTCGAAGATAGAACTTCTGAATCCTCGAAAAAATGAGGAGGAAACTATCGAAAGGACAAAGATGATAAGAAAGGTGTGCAGTGCTATAACTGTGAGAAGTGGGGTCACTTGTCTAAACATTGTTGGTACAGGAAAGACAATGGATTGACAAAAGGTAAGGACGAAGGAGCGAACCTTGCACGCCAAGGTTCAGATGATTCTGAAGGTATGGTGGTTATGGATGCAGTGGCAGATAACCACATCGAATCCAAGATCTAGATTCTCAACTCAGGCTACAAGAATCACATGACTGGTTAAAAGGTGTGGTTGGCAGGTTTTGACGAGTCGAAGAAGAGCAAGGTAAAAATTGCATATAATAGTTCGTTGCAATAAGAAGGCACTAGCAGCATAGTTTTTCAAATGAGTAATGGATGGAGAGCTATGATTAAAGATGTGCTCTATGTACCTGGAATAAAGTACAACCTGTTAAGTGTTGGACAACTAGTCGAGAAAGGTTTCTTAGCTGTCATGAAAGATGGAGCTTTGAAATTGTTCCACACCCAGAACAATTTGGTATTGAAATCTCCTCAGTCAAAGAATAGGACATTTAAGACCATGATTATTTCGAATGAAGTACAATGTCTAAAAACTATTGTCGACCATAAGGATAGTTGGTTGTGACATTTGAGGTTTGGACATTTGAATTTTTGATCACTCAATCAACTGGTTACTGAAGATATGGTTTCTGGTATTCCAAGTCTTGAGATGCCTGACAAATTCTGTGAAGGTTGTTTAGTTGGAAAGCAATCCAAAAATTCTTTCGCTTCGACTATGCCAATGAGATCCTCCGGTATACTCGAAGTGGTACACTCAAATGTATGTGGTACATTTGAAGAATATACCATTGGTGGAAACAAATATTTTGTTTTGTTTCTCGATGAGTATAGTCAAAAGTTGTGGATCTATGTGATCAAGATAAAGGACGAATTATTTGATATCTTTAAGAGATTCAAGATACTTGTCGAAAACCAAAGTGAGAAGAAGATCAAAGTTCTGCGAACAGGTGGAGGTGGCGAATACACATCCAAGATGTTTGAAGATTTTTGTGCAGAACATGGTATCGATCATGAGGTAACTGCTCCTTATACTCCTTAACATAATGGAATTGCATAAAGAAGAAATAGAACCATACTGGATATGGCGAGATGCAAGCTAAAGTAGAAGAATTGGCCAAAGTCCTTATGGGGTGAAACTTTTTCGACTGCAATTTATATCTTGAACAGGTACCCTACCAAGAAGTTGAAAAATAAGGTTCCTGAAGAAGTGTGGAGTGGCAAACGACCAACATTGGGTCATGTGAAGGTGTCTGGCTCTTTGAGTTACAAGCATGTTTCTGATACAAGAAGAAAGAAGTTTGATGATAAGAGTGAACCTATCCAGTCGAATTCGAAGAGGATGTGGCTGAAACAAGTCAAAGACCTCAACAAACTAGAATTATTCCAGCGAGACTTCAAGACTATGAAGTGGCTTGTGATGATGAAGTCACATCAGATGGAGAATTAGTTCATTTTTCTTTACTTGCAGGTGCTGAACCAATCAACTATAGTGAGGCTTTAAATATTCAACAGTAGAAGTTATCTATGGTCGAAGAGTTACAAGCAATCGAACAGAACAACACATGGGAGTTAGTCGAATTGCCAGCATATACAAAAGTTATCTAAGTAAAGTGGGTGTTCAAGGCGAAACACAATGCTGATGGATCGATAGCAAGACATAAAGAAAGATTAGTAGCTCAAGGATTTCTTTAAAGAGTGGGACTCGACTACTCTGAAGTGTTTGCTCCAGTAGCAAGATTGGAGACTGTTCGACTTGAGGTAGTATTGGCATGCAGTCGAGGCTGGTCGACATTTCATTTAGATGTGAAATAAGCATTTCTGAATGGTCCTTTAGACGAAGAGGTCTATGTCACAAAACCTCTAGGGTTTGTGATTCAAAAGGAAGCGAGTAAAGTATATAAGTTGCACAAAGCGCTTTATGGTCTCAAGCAGGAAGCTAGGGCATGAAACAAGAATATCGACTCATACTTAGTCGAATTGGAGTTTGTAAAATTCAAATCTGAGTATGGAGTCTATGTTCAGGTTGTAGCACAAAACATAACAATCATCTGGTTATATGTTGATGACTTGCTGGTAACTGGAAATAGCTTGGAGAACTTGTCGAAGTTCAAAGAGCTGATGATGAAGGAATTTGAAATGTCGGATCTAGGAAAATTGTCTTATTTCCTAGGCATGGAATTTCAAATGTCGAAGCAAGGTATGATGCTACATCAAAGGAAGTATGTCAAAGAGATTCTCAAGAGATTCAAAATGGATGATTCGAATCCTGCATCCTCACCTGTCGAACCAAATGTGAAGTTGGAGAAGAATGGAGAGGAAGACAAAGTCGATGTAACTTTGTTCAAGAAAATTATGGGATCTCTGAGGTATATGTGCAATAGTCGACCTGATATATGTTTTGCAGTTGGATTAGTGAGTAGATACATGAGTGAACCAAAAGTGTCACACATGAAGGCTGCAAGAAGAACTCTAAGATACTTAAAAGGATCGATAAAGTATGGAATTCTATTTCGAAGAGACTCTAAAGGAAAAGAAGCAACAATTACTTTTTTTCAGATGCTGATTGGTGTGGAGCTAAGGAAGATAGAAGGAGCACAACTGGATATTTCTTTCAAGTATTTGGTACCCCAATTTCATGGTGTTCGAAGAAACAACATGTTGTGGCATTATCATCGTGTGAAGCTGAATATATCGCAGGATCCCATGTTGCATGTCAAGCAATTTAGATCAAATTGGTACTTGAAGAAATGGAGGTCGAACTGAAGAAACCTCTTGTGTTGCAAATCGACAACAAGTCAACCATAAATCTGGCGAAGAATCCAGTTCTACATGGAAGGAGTAAGCATATCGAAGCGAGATTTCACTTCTTAAGGAAAATGTAAATCGAGGTGAACTTGAAGTTAGGCATTTCTCGAGTGAAGAACATTTTGCCGATATTTTCACCAAAGGATTGAAGATCGACATATTCCTAAATTTGAGAAAGAAATTAGGAATAGTTGAAATGACTATTTTTAGAGTATGTTCGACAAATTGGATTATAAGGGGGTATGTTGAGATATTATTGGGATATTAGATATAATAAAAAATATAATCAAATCTTATAATATCAAATATAATTCAAATTGTATAAGCCCATGCCCAACCAGGGTTGTATGTAAATAGTCATAGTCTGTATCATTATTTGTGCAATTCAAGTGAATAATATAATCCTTATTTCCTTTATTCTCTTAATTCACTCCTCACTGAAAGTACCTCACGCACTAACCATAGCGTCTCTCTAAGTTTCACTCTATAAAAAACTCCTAAATGACACTCATTCCCAAAAAAAGGTCGAATAACACTTTTTATATGTGTCACATGATAACACTCAATCATTACATGTTTTTTAAACATCTTTTATATTATTTTTTTGAGTATTTTTCTTTTAATTGTTTTACGTTCTTGTAGGTTTTTAACGAAGACTTTGAAAATTGTGAAAAAAACCGTTTCACGATAAAATTATCCTAACTAAACAAATTTTGAAGTGTTTTCGCTATAAAAATTACAATAAATAAATGAAGAAGACTTAAACACAAGTATTGAATGAAACTTCATAAAAGAAAACTAACATAAAACAACACAAAACAATTAGAGAGGATAACCAACTTTCTATCATGAATTGATTATTAATGAATGAATTACAACGTATGTAGGTTCAACTTTTATACTTGTACATAAAATGCATATACAATACAATTAGCTTTTGCAAGTATATGTTTAGGTTGAACTTATCTCAACCATTAAATCAAGTGGCCTTCACATCTTAATAATCTCCCTCAAGCCAAGAATTATAGATATCTATCATGCCAAGAATGGATATAAACATGTTGAAATTTGGAGGAACCCATACCTTAGTAAGGAAGTTAACTAGATGTTCTTGAGAATGAATGAATAGAAGTTTAAGAGTATCATGTTATACCGTTTCCCTTACTAGATGACATTTATGTTAAGGTATTTGGTCCTCTCATGAAAAATAGGGTTTGAGGCAATATGGAGAGCACTCTATCTATCACAATATAGGACTGGTTGCCCTGTAGATGTGATGTGTAAAGCTCGGATCAAGTGGAGCAACCATTGTAATTCACACATGGCAGTATGTATATATATATATATATATATATATATATATATATATATATATATCTACATAATTTGCCTCAAAAGAAGACTTGGAAATGGTTTATTGCTTCTTGGTACACCATGAAATTAGGGAATAACCAATAAATAAGAAGTATCTTGAAATGGATCTTCCAGAACCAATACATCCTGCCTAGTCAGAGTCAGAATAACCCAATATTTGCAACTCAGAATTTATGGGAAAGAGTAATCCTTTGCCAGACTTGTGCTTCAAGTATCAAACCATTTTACAAACTGCATTGAAGTGTGTCATGGTAGGAGTATGGAGAAAACGACTCAGTTGTTGAGTAGCAATTGTAATATCATATCTGGTTATATTTAGATACAATTATTGACCTATGAGTCTTCTGTAGGCAGTTATATCATCAAAGAGCTTGCCATTATCTTAATGAAGTTTGATAGATGGATCAAGTAGACTAGCATCATGTTTAGAATCCAAGAGACCTGAATCATTGAGTAAATCTAAGCAATATTTTCTTTGTAAAATAGGTATGTCATATTTAGAATGAGCTACCTCCAACCCTAGGAAGCATTTAAGTACTCCTAATTCCTTGATCTTATAGTTATGGATCTATGCACTTACATGTATGAAGATGATGATCCTAATGATGACAACTGTCTTGATGTTTTGATGATAAAAATGTTGATGAATGTTCCTTTTTATAGTTTCACTCTCTAAAAACTCTTAAACTCAGTTCAAAAAAGGTCGAATAATACCTTTTATAGGTGTCACATGGTAACAGTCGGTCATTACATGTTTTATCAAACATCTTTTATATTATTTTTTAATAGTTTTCTTTTAATTGTTTACCCATTTTGTAGGTTTTTAATAAAAATTCCAAAAATTATAAAAAAGAATGTTTCACGATAAAATTATCCTAACCGGAAATTTTTTAAAGTGTTTTCACTATATAAAATTTATGTTGAAAAAGAATTGAGAATATTTAAATTCAAGTATTGAAGGAAACTTCATAATAGAAAACTAACACAAAATAAAATAAAATAGTTGGAGAGGATAACAAACTTTTTATCATGAATTAATTCTCAATGAATTATAATGTGTGTAGGTCCAACTTTTATTCTTGTAGCTAAATTTTTTATACAATACAACTAACTTCTACTGCCTTGTGATTAGATTGAAATAATTTCAACCATTAAGTAAAGTGGCCTTGATATCTTAATAATCTCTCTCAAGCTGAGCATTATAGATATCTATCATGCCATGTGAAATTTCTGGTACATGTAACACACCCTTACACAGTTGTCATAACAACACATGATGCCAGACATATGTTACGACATCTAGAAATAGACCAGACACATCGGACTAAAATTGTTACTGAAATAAAAATTGCAAAATGATAAATAACATAGAGAATTATTAACCAAGTTCGGTGCAATATCACCTACTTTAGGGACTATTAAGCCAAGAAGGAAATTCACTATTAGTAGTATCAATTCAAAGCTAAACAATCTCAGTTAACAACTTCTCACTTAATCATTATCCAATGCATCTTCTACCTAGAAATTGACATCTAGATATGAGAAATCACCATCTAACTTCCTAAATCACCTTAGTGATATCTAACAGTCCCAATCCCATTGACTGTATCAAGAACAACCTAATTTAGAAGATCATACTTCAAATACAAAATACTAAATTTTGCTTAAAAGCTTTAACCAAGAATAATATTCAACTCCATGCTTAAAAGCTTTAAGAGTGATAACAACAACTTGACAAACAGTCAAGTAACAATCAGTCTACCACACAGTATCAAAAGATACGTGGGTGACTTAAAAACATAAGAGACTCTCAAAATCTAAGACTTCTAACCTTTCCTTAATTTTACAATTGTGAAAGACTTATTTACATTTAGTCTAGGGTTCCCTTTAAATAGTCTTCAGCAGTCCACGAGCTTCGAAAAACTTTACTTGATCCACAAGCTGAGAGTTGCAACAAATATCCAGAGAAATCTTTTTGAATCTTGAAACAAATCTTAAAGTTTCCTAAATTGTCTTAATCATCCAATTTTAGAAACTTTAATTCTAATGGAGATTTGATTTACATGTTCCAAATTAAATCTTCTTGACCTGCAAAAATTACTGAGATATATCCAAAAGAAATATCACAAAATCAAATCAAATTTGTCAAGATTAAATCTATCTATATTCCAAACATCTTGTACTGATGTTCTGGTTCAGAATGCCACGACATCAATCAGGAGATCTAGTTTTCAATGTAAGCTCATACTCAGTTGTATCAGAAGATCAAGATGTTATGATATATTGCTTAACATCTTTCAAGCACCATGTTTTAGCAAAATTATGCTAATCATACAATCATGGATCTAACAATCTCCCCTTTGACAAATTTTGGCTAAGACAACCAAAGACAAAACTACACAAACATATATCAGTAATAACGTTGTTACACAAACACAAGCTACATACTAAACATGTAAGCTTTGTACATGAGGAAGAAGATAAGAGATACTCCCCATCAAACACACTTTCAATTTACCATCCTAAACTTCATAGATTAAAGTTCACATAACTCAGAGTACAAGATACAAATATGCTCATAACTCAGACCACAAAACACAACCAGGATGTTAGAACATCCAACAAGACATTGTGCATACACAACCACAACAAAAGTAGCAGCAACAAAAGCATAAACAAATAAACTCAACTCAAGACTCAATCCCCCAAAATTATTACATATGCCAATTTAAAGACTCGACTCCATGGCATTTTCTCCCTCTTTTTAGCCAAAAATTGACAAAAAATGAGTAGAAAGAAACTGACACAACACAACTTAACAAGCAAGAAATGATTCAAGACAAAAAAAAATGACTCAATAGATGCATGACCAAACTGACTCAAAAGAAATAGAATCACCCAACAAGGACTGACAAAAAAAAAAAAGATGATGAAGAAAAAAAAATAGAAAACAAACTTGACCTAAGGAGACAAAAACTAACGAGGGAAATAAAAGACTCTAGACAGAAAAAAAAACATGTAGAAAAAAACCCCTTTTTTCTTTTTTTTTTTGTATTTTTTTTACAAACAAATATCATATAACAACTATTCAAGTCTCCCTCCTGAGTCAATGAAATTAACTCAGTCTTCATCAACATCTGAGTCTGAATCATGTAGGTGAACTTGATTCTTTTTCAAGGATTTCATCTTTGCTACAAATGTTTTCCTTATCCTGGATGCTCCAATAGATGTTCCGACATTTGTTGCAATATTGAACCCAACCTTCTTTGGATCACTTCCCTTATCCTTCTTGGATTTCCGCAGATGATCCTTCTTAGCACCAGAATCTTTAGAAGATTTGATCATTGTTGAAACGCAGTTTGTGAGGATAGTGAGGTTGTAATTCCTTTAAGTACAAGGAGAGATACCTAGATTGTAATGAAACCTTGCTTGTAACGATAGTTCAGTCAATGAGAGTGTTTTTGGAAGTAGATAAAATCATTCTTAGTAACAGTGCACCATTCACTATAGGAGAGATACACATTTCTTATTAGTTTTTCTCTCTTTCCAAGCTTTGACTGCTGGAAGATGTTACAACATTTGAAATGACATTCTCCATGCCACTGAAAACACTTTTTGAGATTGCACGTATCACAAGATGAAAGAATATAGTTGGCAAACCGACCGGATACTTACTACTATAATTCTTCAGTAGTGCAATTACAAAATTACCCCTCATATTCTCAATATAGGTTGCACCTCAAGTTATGATGAAAATACTTCATGCAGCTCTTCAGACATACCAATCTTAGAAGAGTCAATATTTGCATGTAGCAAGACTCCTGATGATTGCAGTAGCTTGTCACACAATGATGTCATGACACTCAGTTTAACATTATACACTTATAGTAATCAACCCAGTAGATAATACATCTTTCTTCTGCACTGCATCAATCTTTAAAGATAGACCAAGATAAAATAAATTTGGATCCAAGAGACACGATTGTTTCTTAACCAGAACATCTTCCTTTCATACCATCTTCATTAGACTTGTCCAAAAGCTTTTAATCCAAGATTCACCATCATTAGTCATTTTATCTCTGAAACTACTAATGATTCCAGACTAAAAAAAATCCAAATAATGAACTTCCCTTTTGACATAACTTTGTTTGCTTGAGAGCCTTCTTACTCAGTGCCTGTTATCCTTTTTCACAATTTCTGGAGTAACCACTTGCTGAGTTGATGTTTCAACATCTGGTTGAACATCACTAAAGGTACTTCTCTCAGAAGAATAACTCAGAAGCATACCTCATTCTCTTTCAAGAAAAAAATAAGAATCTTTGAAGACTTTTCAGATAATAGATTTTCCTTTTCTATAAATCACACAAGATGTGACGTCTTATTCTCTTATGTTCTAAAATATTGATTTATTGTTGTTTCCGAATTCTCTCCAATAAATAGTATATGAGCTCCCGCTTGATTTGATGATGATGCGAAATGAATCCAATTATAAAATATGAAAAACTTACATTTAAAAAAATTGTTGAATTAAAAAAAGTGTTGAATTAAATATGAATAATCAGACATAACGATGAATGTATAAGAAATGTTAAGTGATAATGTGATACACTGATATATCTTTTATGATTACAAAACATTATTCTAATATTGCTTTCAAATCTCCCTGAAACTCTCTCAATAATGAACTTATATTTCATACTGTGACATTTTGAACTTATATCTCATATTGTGACATTATAAACCTTTATTTCACAACTTCTAGTAGAATCCTCAAAAGTATTATATGAGTGACGGTGTGAGAAGGACATGAAAATCAGTTTGTTGTTTTATGATTTAAGCAAGCCCAAACTACTAATTATTTTAACTTGATTGTGTCTTGATTTAATTAAGAAGGAATAATAAATTCATTAATGTTGTTGGCATAACGTGTACAAGCAACGCGATTGACGTCAATTAAAGTTAATAGCCTTATATATGACCTGTAAATTTCAGTTTAATATGTAGATTACACACATTAAGTGTTCCAATTATTATATTAATAAGCAATTAAAGGTATAATCATTGTTGAGCTTGATCTTAACACTTTTCAATAATTTCAACTCTAATAAGACATGTACCGGACCACTAAAACGATCGACAGGTGATTGGTGACTTAAAAGAGAAATTGGGCATGTACATCAACTAGGCTGATGTTTAGACATAAGAGTTTTAGCAACATTAAAAAAATTTATATGAATTATTAATTTTGTAGATTTAAAGAAACTTAATAGAATTTAAATGAATTTTGAACAAATTTTTTATATGAATTATTAAATTTTGTAGATTAAAAAATTTAATAGAATTTAAATGAACTTCGACTAAAAAAATGTGTAAAAAAGTGTGATATTTACATTATTTCAATTTTTAATGTGTAATTTTTTATTAAAAAAAGTTTATAAAAATTAGATTCTAAAGTTTTGCAATACATATCTCAAATATCACTTACAAAATTATTGCAAAAGAGATCTTCACAACAATACAAGTTGATTCAACTCATTAATAATGGAATGAATCCTTATGTACATAATATCTATTCAACTCATTTTTTTCTTTATTAGTGATGATAAGTGTAGATAATGGATGTCACTAAAAGTGAATAAACAGCTGCAGATAAAAAGTGTAGACAAAATAAACCATAAAATAGAAAAATCATGAAGTGAGCGTCTTTAAAGTGTTTTTAAAGATTTATTAGTGTGATGTGCACTTTAGTTTTGGTAACTATATTCTTATTCAATTCAAAACTATTTGAATGAGATGATAAGAGATTTTTTTTAGTTTAATTAGAGCTTTTATGTTTGAACTCAAGTACGTAGTAGTGTTAAATTCTTTTTAGTGTTATGTATTATAATCTTATTCAATTTAAGAAATTAGTCTTTGCAATTACGTGTAAAAAATTTTGATTTCTAAAAATATATATATTTGTATCCAACACTATAATAAAAATAAAAATTTAACTCATGAAGAATTCTTTTTTCTAGTAATTTTTTTTTTATCTTTTCTAAAAAAATATTTGAAAATAACAAAACATAAAGAAAAAAAGAGGAACAAAACAACAATACAGGATATTAACGTAAAAATTCTAAAATCACGATCTTTGTCAAATGACCACCAAAAAATAACACTATGTGGAAATTATTACAATACATAGACTACCCTCAACCACCCAAGGCCCCAATACACCTGCATTCTCCAGAGCAAATATTTAATTACTCGTCACAACACTCTAAACAAAAGTATAAGAGAAAATATAAAAAGTCAAATACAACCTTAAAGTGCTTTTGACTGGCACATCTTAGAATGAAGAACTTGAATCCTATATATAGTCTTTGACTCTCAGTTCCTTCACTAAACTAAGCGATGTGGGACTTAGAAGAAATTTAATCTTATATATAACTTTGAATTCTCTCTTCCTTCACAAAACTAAACTATGCGAGACTTCTTTAACATGTATATTTTCAACAAATCTCAATAATCTCCACCTTGATAGAAAATAATACATTAACTTCCATTGTCTTCACTGACAATCGTACTCCGCCATAAAGAGTATAGTCACTTGAAACTACACCACTCAAAGAATTTTTTTCACATGTCAAAAACTAAGTTGACACTTTTATGGTGCAACATCCATGTTGGCAAGAAGCTCTTCAACCATTGACATAATTTCAAAACACACTTTACATCAATGCCCATGTGTTAACCTGCTAGCAATAACTCGTTTTTTTCTATGACGTCGGAAGTATCATTAGGACACACTTCTCAATTTTCAGAAAAGATCATTCTCTCTAACAACGAGAGAGACATTGCTAGCATTTGACTCAGAGCCCTTCGTTGATGTTGCCCCATCAAGACACTTATATTTTATATGTCCAATCTTTCCATATTTCCAACATCTCACACTCGTTTTATTGTTTTTATTCACATGCAACCTTCCTCTAGCAACCAACAATGAGTTTGATGAAACATTATCCTCACGCTTCAATCTTCTTTCTTCAGAAATAATTTTACTAGCAACTTCTTCCAAACTCAAAGTTTTCTTCCCATATATCAAAGCAAGTTTAATATGCTCATAATAAGATGGAACAAACCACATGAGTATCAAAGTTTTATCTTCATCATCAATCTTGACTCCAATAATTTCTAATTCAAAAACAATACCATTGAGAATACTTAGATGATCAGACACTTTTATATGTTCATTCATACACAAGCTATGAAACTACTCCTTCAACAACAAATGATTTGATATGCCCTTTCCTTGATATATCCCTTCAAGTTTCTCCCAATGTTCTTTGGGTGACGATGTACCAAGAACATTCGCAAGAATATTCTTAACCAAAGACATGCAGATTATACTCGAAGCTCTCAAATCTAGTTTCTCCCACTTCTCATTGTCTATGTTGGAAATGTTTCCTTTCAACGCCTTGTATAATCCTAATTGGTTCAAAACATATTTGACTTAAAATTTTCACAAACCAAAATTGATTATTCCATCAAATTTCTCCAAATCAATCTTCACTGCACTTGAAAAACTTGACATTGCAACCAAAACCTTTCCTGCAGCAAACCAATATTTTCCCAACCAACACAAAGTATAAAATTTATTTTCTAATGTGGATGATCAAACAAAATTGCAACCACAAAGCATACTAAAGTTTATAACCCACCAAACTAAGGCTCTTGATACCACTTGTTGGAAAAAAAATCATAGAGAAAAATTATGAACAAAATAACAACACAAGAGATTAACATGGAAACTCCAAAACCAGATAAAACACCACGACCTTTGTCAAATGACAACCAAAGAATAGAACTTTGTGAAAATTGTTACAAAACGTAGACTACTCTCAACCACCCCAAGGCCCCGATATACCCACATTCTCCATAGCAAATATTTAATTACCCTTCAGAACACTCTAAAATAAGCGTATAAGAGAAAATATAAAGAAGTCAAATACAAGCTTAAAGTGTTTTTGACTGGTACATCTTAGAACGAAGAACTTGAATCTTAATGTAGCTTTGGACTTCCTCTTCCTTCACTAAACTAAACGATGACTTAGAAGAATTTTAATCCTATATATAACTTTGAACTCCCTCTTGCTTCACAAAACTAAGCGATATGAGACTTCTTCAACAAGTATAAACAAAAAATATGAAAAATAAATAGTTGATCGATATCAAAAGAATAATATTAAAATACTATTTTGACTCTCTCTTTCTTATTATTTAATATTTTAATTTATAAATATAATATTTATATTTATATATCAATTAAGAATATTATAATAAAAATTATATTATTTTTATTCGGTTCATCGACATATCAAATAAAGTAGAGAAAAAAATCTTTATTTATCATTTTTCTTCTCTTCTCATTATTTAATATTTTGGTTCATAAATTTCAATAATTTATATATCAATAAAAATTATTATAGTAAAAATTACATTATTTTGTCTGCTACATAAACATATTAATATTTTGATTCATAAATATTTAAACATATTATTTTCTCTTCATCTTTTTTCCTCCTTCTTCTGATTTAATATTTTGATTCATAAATATTTATATTTTATATATGAATAAATATTATTAAATTAAAAATTATATTATTTTGTATGGTACATAGACATATCAAGCAAAATTGAGAAAAAAATTATCTAGTGCATTAACCATCAAATACAGTACAATACAAAAAGTTGTCTTGTACTATTTTTTAGTGTCTAGTACTGTTCTGTCTTGTACTTCTCATTTTGCAAAACAAACGCATCCCATGTGTGTGAGTTTCTAGTTGTTATGATTAGGGATGACAAAAAATCCATATTCATAGGTATCTATTGATAAAACTCGTCATTGGTACGGGTTCAATGGCTTATTGTATACCCACTAGTAAAATTAACGGTTATTTAATTAACCATTACTTCATTGATACAATACAAATTCGATAATACTTGTTTATAATTGTCATAATTATCTAAATATTGTTTTGTTGAATCTAAAATTATTAATTATTATTATTTGAATATAAAATATTATTATTATTATTATTATTATTATTATTATTATTATTATTATTATTATTATTATTATTATTTTGTTGACTCTAGAATAACTATATGTGGTAAAAGAATGAATAAATGAATGTGATTCAGTTCATTATTATTATTATTATTATTATTATTATTATTATTATTATTATTATTATTATTATTATTATTATTATTATTTAATTCATTTCATTATTATTATTATTATTATTATTATTATTATTATGTGTTAAATTTGAAACTATTTTTATATGTCTTTAAAAGAGAATAAATAAATTTTAGTTAACTATATTTTTTTTTATAATTTTTTAAATAAAATTGTCCATGAGTATCTGTAAATATTAGCAGATATCTCAAAATTCACATATGAATTCTGTTTGGTAAAAATAGCGGTTGAATAATAATTTTGCTGATATCTTATAATTTATGGCTGATGAGTGATGATTGATAGATTATAGTTGATAATTGATGACTTATAGCTAATAAGCTAATTGAAATGAGACAAGAAACATTGATATATAATTATTTTATTTTAAATTAGAATAAATCATAGAGGGTAAAAATGAATTTTATTTTAAATATTAAGGGTAAAAGTGGAAGAAAAAATGATAAATTATAAACTATATGTTGAAACGTTATTTAAAATAGTATCTGAAAAATAAGTTATAAACTTGTGATGAAAAGACTATTATGAAACAAATCTTTTATTATCAAGTGAGATTATAAACTAGTATAAGCTATAAGCTCAAAAGTTGTCATGTCAAACAGAGCCATGATCGTTTGATATATATCTCCATGAATATAGAACAAGCATAAATATCATATTCATCCAACATAACGGTTAAAGAGATAATTTTATATATGCTCATGGGTATTTATTATTGTTCTGGGCTGGGCCGACGCTTCGCCCAAACATAGCATAAGGCCTAAATCCCGCCTAACCTAAGAGAAGACCCAATCAAGCTGAGCTCCTAGTCGCTCGGGCCTGCACCTGCCCGCACACCGGGCATGAATCACTCTGGGTTAAACCTGGCAAGTCCACGAGCCCTGTAACACCCGGATATTTAATTAATTATTTAATTAAATTATTTTGGAATTTATTCGTTGATGTTGTGAATTATTGGTATTATTGATATGAGGCATTACTTGATGAAATGGTTATGTAATAGTATTAAATATATTGGAGTAATATAAGACAATATTAAATGGGCTTGTATTGTGTTAGTTGAAGCAAGAGTGGGAGGTGTGAATATTAGGTCCAATGAAATAATAGTATTATTTGGTTAGTTGAATAAAGAGGAAAATTGGAAGTGGCAGTAACAAGAAAAATAGGTCTATCAGAAAATAAGGGTTTGTGGAGAAGAGAAAGATACGGAGAGTTGCTGTGAAGAGGAAAAGTTGCAAAAGAGGCAAAGGTTGGAATCTACGGCGAAGCTCGGATTCGATCGGAGAATTATAAGGGGGTCTTCAATCCAAGGTAAGGGTGAGGTTCAACTTTATAACCGAGATTATGATGAATGATATATGGGATTTTGGGTGTTGAAATTTCTACTGTGTTTGATATTGTTGTTGTTGTTGTCCGTGTTAATGTTGTTTGTTGTGATGTTTTCTGAACTCAATTCTGTTGTATCGATGAAATGTTGTGAAAAAGAAAATTGTTCGCGTCAATTTAATATAAATTGAAAGTTCTGAAATACTGATTGTTAAGTAAATGAATAGAATTGGATTCTAGATTTGGTAGAAGAAAAAGAAGGAAATTCTGGGAAGAAGAAGAATGGGGGCGGGGGCCACACCAGTAAGGGGTGGGCGCCCCAAGGAAGTGTGGCGAGGCCCCATGTGCAAGGGGTGGGCGCCCCAGATGGAAAAAAATGGTGGGCTGGGCACCCTAGAGGAAATAAGGGGGGGACCACTCAGTTTGTTTCTTTCTTAATTATTTTCTCAAATTGTTAACGTGATATGAAAATAGCTATTTTAATTATTCCAGCCTATTATGTAAGTATAATAACATAAATAGTAGATATCTTAGCATGGTTTGCAGAATTAATATATTAGTAGCAGGTAATTAAATTGCTAATAGGCTCAATTAAGATAACAGGAAGATGTATATAATGTAGCTGGTAGTATAGTTGAAATTGAATGACAAAAAATTGGCTTAGCAGCAGTTGGTGACAGTAGAATAATGACAGACAATAGGTTTTGATAGCAGAAGTAGTTTCTAATGACAGAGAACGAGTAGCAGTAATAAGGAATTGATGGAAACGGTACCGAATAGGAGTGTTAGTAATTTAACCGATAAATTAATTAACCGATTTGAGTCGAAAACTGTCCGAATAATTATGGAACACGTGTAGGTTGTTTTGGTTGAATTGGTATGTTGAATAATTGTTGAAAAAATGTAACTTGCAGATGATGAATTTAGTTGAAATGCCTCTAATTATGGGCAAGATAAAGTTATAGGCTTTATGGCCAATGTTGATTTGTCGTTGAATTGTCGTTGAATTATTTGTGTTGATTTATGGTTGTTAATTTGTTGTTGATATGTTGTCGTTGGTATGTTGCTGTTGAGTTATTATTGTTATTATGTTGTGTTGTTGCTATTGAAATGATGTTATGACGAAGATGAAATCGTTATAATGATAAACCTGTGACGATGTGATGTTAATGATTTGCCTCTATTTATTAGCAGTATATAAGTTGGAGGTTTTGCCTCGATGATATTAAGTTGTTGTTGTTGAAGTTGCATTTTATGATGTCGCATTTCATCGAGTCACATACCTGCATATTTGTGATGACCTGGATTGGCAACCTGCGATGGAGGCTTATGCCTTGTTGATGCCTCTATTAATTGGCAGTTATTAAGTTGGGAGTTCTGCTCCGTTGTTAAGTTAGGAGTTATGCTCCATTTTTAAGTTGGGAGTTCTGCTCCAATGGTTAAACATACATGTGCATTATCATGAGTCGCATTTTAAGTCACATATTTGAGTTGTTGTGTTAATAAGTTGTGAAGATTGTAGCAACTGTTTGTATGAAGTGGTGATTTTATATACTCGAATTCTAATATATTGTTTATCACACACTTGTTTATATAGTTTGATATCTCACCCCTTCTGTTTGAATGTCACCCCTATGTTGGTAACGTGCAAGTAAACAAGAATGAAGAATAGTTAGCTTCGATAGTTCGAGTCGGTGATGTCGCTCTGATACGTAACACTCGAGGGATGAACGATAGTTGTTTAGTTGTTGCCTTTGTTTTATGTTTCTAAATTTTTAAGTTGAATTTTAAGGAGTACCAAGACGTTTTAAGTTGCTTTAGTTGAACAAGATGATATGTTATTTAAAATTGAATATTGTGATTCCGCTGTGTAAGTAATAAAAAGTTGTTTGGTTTCAAAGATTAGACTATGTTGTTATCAGTTCATCCGAATGTGATGTGTTATGTATCTGTTTTAATTGCGATTAATTATCGTTATTTTAAAGTTGAAAGTGTAGCATCCCATATGTTGTTTAAATTTTATAACTCTGATTCTTATAATTCTCGCAGATAGAAAATGGGGTGTTACAAGCCCCTCGAGCAGGACTGTGGACCGAGCGAGACTGCCTATAAGGTCTCAAACAGGCGCTACCTGTGAGCACCTCCGTCTACCCTTCTCTCCGAGGACCCTTCTCCTCGTAGGGTTCCTTCACCTTCAATCCTCCAAATAAGACGGAGTCCACGCGCTTCTAAGAAGACTGCGTCTTCCCTGAAACTTCGAAGCGGTTAGCCCAGGTTGGAGACTGCGTGTTGGTCTCCACTACACACGTAGAATCCTGATAGTCTCCATTTTGGACCTGGGCATCCAGCCCAATATGGAGATCTTGGCCCAACATTCGGGGCTATAAATACCCTCTTTCACTAGAGGGTCAGGTAACTTCATCCGTTCTCACTCTTACCTTGTACTTGCACTCTGATTGCGCTCTCTTCTCACTTTGGCATCAGAGTACCTTACAAGTACACCTCCATCCATTCATTCAAAGTCCAACTGTTGAAGGTCATCGACGATCCAGTCTGATTAGGTACGATCAATTGTTATCTCTAGTTAGGACAATTTTGTCTACTGATAAAAAATCTATAAAATATTTTCAAAGTAAATTAGATATAATTTCGAGTAAGTGTTATAATTATATATTATGCTTTTTATTTTAAAAATATCGTATATTTTATTAAATCTTAAATATAACAACAACATTAACTAAATATTTTTATTTTATATTAATATATATTATATTTATATTTTATATAATTTTTCTTATAAATATTTTTATTTTATTTTTCTAATTCTTGTAATTTAATTATCCTCTATCTCATCTACTCTTCATGTTAATTTAACTAAGTCAAATTTCCACCTATTTTTTTACATTAGATACACCCTAATTTTAAATAATTTGGTACTAACACCTCCTCAAAACACAACCGTAACAACATCAATGTTTTTAATTTTTTGTTATATATTAGTATATGATTAATATGGTAAAGATAAAGGGCCTGTCATTTGATAATCTCCTGAAGGTGATGGGATCACATAATCAGTACATTCAAGAAAGATGTAGTGTCGGTTTAACCTAAAGTGGCCTATTATCGTGTTTCAACGATGCTTCCATTGAAAAGCCCCATTAGTTATAGAGGTGAGATCATGTTGCTTTTACACAATGACATTGCCTCTTAAAGTAACCATGCATGAACTTCACTCTCCTCAATTTTAATATCCTAATCAAGATTAGTGAACTTCAAGATGCTTTCTTTTTCTATATAATCATTGGATAAAGACGACATGTCACAAGTCTAATGAACTTGATTATTTTAATTTATTTTAAATTCCAGCAATAATTAATAGACTTGATTATTTTATTTATTTGTTTAAAATTCCAACAACATTTATTCCTAGTTGATCTTATTAATATTTTTATTTTGACATGATTGAAAATTTAAAAAATATATATTTTTGACATGATTAGCAAATTTTGAAAAATAGAATTTTTCTAATGTCTAAATTTGACATTAATTATCAGAATACTTTTATAATTATATTCAATATACAATTTTTTTTTCTCAAATCTCAATATTTGACAACTCAAAAAACTTTTACACTGCTCATATCTATTCAATATTTCTCTCTTTTTTCATCGATTCACTCAAATACATATTGTAATACCCTAAACCCCAATAATCAGAGATGGTTTTATAGCCCAGTGAGTCTGGGCACACGTTCGTGCTCAACTCCATACTTTCTTTGTATTTTTTCCAATCTAATAGCAAATTTTTAGACAAAATCAGAAACAAAATTAGTAAAAACAGGGTGTGAAAACTAAAACAGATGAATAACCAATGGTCTAGCCCAATTAATTATTTTTGCCCAGACTACCTAAAATTTTTGGCTCCGCCACTGCCAATAATAATTTATAAAATATTAAGATAAAATAAGGATGTCAGATTGACAAAACATTTCAACTTTTATTGCAAAAGAAGGAATTTAAATTCAAACATAGCATAGTAATTCAATTTAAAATAAATGATAAAAATATAACAAAGTATTCTCAACCCGATGTTACAATATCAGAGCAAAATACGAAATAATACTAGTAGCCGACAATGTCCAACGAAAACACAAAACAGAAAATAAAGCAGACTGAATAGGCTAACTACGCCATCTTCTATAAAACACAACTATCACTACTTAGTGTTAACTTGGAAATTATCTGCAAAAAGGTACTAGGTGGAAACATGGAAACAAGAAGGGCTGAAAATACATTCCATAAAAAAAATGGTGTAGAAACAACAAGGATAGTAAACCAGATCATTTACAATTAGCACAAATATATAATCCATAACAGAAATTAAATATGCAATGCTCATCTCTTATACTTCCATGCATGTAGTACCTATCATTGGATATCAGAGGTATGTTACTAAGTGATCCTAAACACTGGATCGAAGTCCTAAGTTAACTTTGATATACACGATGCATGAAGTCACATAGAAATGCAAATATCCATCAAAACCTCCCATGCCAGCATGAACATTGCCGATTAAGGCTAACACTGGTTCTTGCGAACCTAAACATATCAACACTGCTAGTTAGGTTAGCACTAGTTCTTGCAAACCTAAACATATCAAACACTTTTGGTTAAGCTAACATTGGTTCTTTCGAACCTAATGTAACACCCCGATTTAAATTTTCAATTATTTTAATTTAATTTATATGATGATGTGTGATAATTACTGATTTGTGTGTTTTAGAATACCCTTTGGCACAGGGTGCTGGCCTTAAAAATTATTGATATAGGCATTTGAAGGATAGAAAAACACTTAGAAAGGGGGGGTTTGAATAAGTGTAGCTTTAAAAACTTGACCGATAAAACTAAATTGCACAGTTATTTTTATCCTGGTTCGTTGTTAACTAAACTACTCCAGTCCACCCCCGCAGAGATGATTTACCTCAACTGAGGATTTAATCCACTAATCGCACGGATTACAATGGTTCTCCACTTAGTCAGCAACTAAGTCTTCCAGAGTCTTCTGATCACACACTGATCACTCCAGGAACAACTGCTTAGATACCCTCTAAGACTTTCTAGAGTATTCTGATCCACACGATCACTCTAGTTACAACCTGCTTAGATAACCTCTAAGACTTCCTAGAGTATTCTGATCCACACGATCACTCTAGTTCCTTACAACTTAATGTAATCAATTCTAAGAGTATTACAATTGCTTCTTAAAAGCTATAATCACAAACTGTGATATTTCTCTTAACGTTTAAGCTTAATCTCACTAATATATTACAACAGCAATGTAGTGAGCTTTGATGAAGATGAAGATTCTGAGCTTTGAATAGAACAGAGTTTCAGCAAGTTAATATGAGTTGTTTTGTTCAGAATCGTTAACCTTGCTTCTCATCAGAACTTCATATTTATAGGCGTTGGAGAAGATGACCGTTGAGTGCATTTAATGCTTTGCGTGTTCCGTACAGCATCGCATTTAATGTTATACGCTTTTGTCAACTACCTCGAGCCTTGTTCACGCTGTGTCTACTGACGTTGCCTTTAATAGCTTCTAACGTTCCTTTTGTCAGTCAGCGTAGCCTGCCACATGTACTTCCTTCTGATCTGATGTTTGTGAATACAACGTTTGAATATCATCAGAGTCAAACAGCTTGGTGCAAAGCATCTTCTGATCTTCTGACCTTGAAGTGCCTCTGTGCGTGATACCATCAGAACTTCAGTGCTTCTGATCTCATGTTCTTCTGATGCTTCCATAGACCCATGTTCTGATTCTGCTTCGACCATCTTCTGATGTCTTGCCAGACCATGTTCTGATGTTGCATGCTGAACCCTTTGAGACAAAGCTTCTGAGCGCTGAATTATGCATACTCTTTATATATTTCCTGACAAGGAAATTGCATTGGATTAGAGTACCATATTATCTTAAGCAAAATTCATATTATTGTTATCATCAAAACTAAGATAATTGATCAGAACAAATCTTGTTCTAACAATCTCCCCCTTTTTGATGATGACAAAAACATATATAAATGATATGAATTTGCGATCAGAAAGAGCAGACGGCAAAAGACAAATTACACAGCTATAGCATAAGCATGTGAGTATGTCTCCCCCTGAGATTAACAATCTCCCCCTGAGATAAATAATCTCCCCCTGAAATAAATACTCGAAGAACTTTAATAAAATACTTCCCTGATTATTTCGGTAGAGACGATCACATAAGCTTCTGTCTTCAGAGAATTCATAGCTTCTGACTTCTGCTTCCATTGGACAGCTTCAGAACTTGAATTTCTTTAGATCCCTAGAACACTCATAGCTTCTGATTCCTGCTTCCATTTAGGACAGCTTCAGAACTTGAATTTCTTTGATCATCAGAACATTCACAACTTCTGATTCCTGCTTCCATTTAGGACAGCTTCAGAACTTGAATTTCTTTGATCTTCAGAACATTCACAACTTCTGATTTCTGCTTCCATTTAGGACAGCTTCAGAACTTGAGTTTTCTGGATCTTTAGAACATTCACAGCTTCTGATTTCTGCTTCCCTCGGATAGCTTCAGAGCTTTGAATTTCTACCAACATCACTTCATGCTAGATTTGTATCAGAACATTGTTGAATGTACCAGAGCATCATCAGAGCATCTCTACATCCTGAAATGTTACAGAACAAAAACTAAACGACAAAAGTCAGCATGAACGAGTCAGAACATAAAATGTATATTAGAACACATGATATGTATCAGAGCCATATAGGCTAAAATAATGTATCAGAGCAAATAGAATTTTGTCAGAGCAAATAGACAAATATGGATCAAATTCTATTATCAGTGCTTCTGATTCTGAAGCTTGACAGCACTCAGCTTGCTTCAGTTTCCATGAGCTTATTCTTTTTACAGAATAACACTTCTTATGGTTTTGCTTCTTGTGTTTGCTTTGAAGATTCTCTTCATTTCTTTATACCTGCAAAACACTTAAACCATATAGAACTTGCAGTTCTTGTTAGTGAATGTGTGGGAGCTTTACCCAGCAACTGATAGATTAATCAAATCATTTATCATTTATCTTCTCTTCTCCCCCTTTTTGTCATAACATCAAAAAGAATATTTCAAAAGATTCAGATGTATAAAACGACAAATAAAATAACTGGAATGTAAAAACAAAGAAACTTTTCATTGATAATCAAAAGATATTACATGAGAAGATGTTTAACAAGCAGATGCAACAAGGAAAGAAAACTACTAAGACCAAAGACTAAGACCCTAGCTAAGACAAAATCTGCGCTAGCATGTCTTAAACCCTGTCATAATTTGCAGTTTTCCTTGCCATGAAGGAGTGAAACGCATCATTGACTGCTGCTTGGGCTTCCAGGCGAGGGGTCAGGGAGACTTGATTCTGATGCAGATCTTCCACAATCTCTATCAGAAACAACATTCTCAGCAGGTGAATATGAAGAGATTTCTTTGGAATGGGTTGAGGGAGAGGAAAGGTTAGATGAAGAGGAAGTTGAGTCTTGAAGGTAAAAAGATGAGGAAGAAGATGGAGATGATGGAGGGCTTTCACCAGGGGGTTGAAACACACGTCTAGAATAGTTTCCAGACAACTTTGCTTCGAATGGATTCACCTTGAGAGGGTCATAGGTGATCTTTATCTTTTTGGGTTTGGAAGAAGATGTTTCAACAGCTTTTCTCTTTTTGTTTTGATCATTTTCATGGTTTCCTGGGCTTGATGAAGAGTTCATGATGGATTTGCAGATAATGAACAGCTAGGGTTTGATATGAATGCAAAGAGATAGAGAAAGAAAACAGAGACAGAGTGTAATAGAGAAAATATAAGAGGGAAGGAGAAGCGTTTGAAGAGTATTTAAAAGAAAATAAAATGAAACAAATGATGGATAGCATTTAATGTTACGTGACATGAGGAGAGATAATAAAGACAAATGAGGTGACTAGCACAGTTACCTATGGTCGGCGTCCCTTCAACTGCACGCGCGCTTATCCATGAACAGTAAAGACAGGTTTACCATCCCGAGATAAAACGTTACAGCTGTTTTGCTTTAAAAGAGGTTCTGAATCAATCTTAGACAATGAAACGTTAGTAATAACCGAATCATAATTACTAAAAGATTTCAATCAGAACTTCTGATTAAAAAATAATCCACTTTCATTTCAGAAGATACTCATACATAAGAACTTCTCATCTTCTCATTCTGGGCATAAATCCATACTGATGTTCTTCAGAATGAACTTAAACCTATCTTCAGCCAGGGGTTTTGTAAAGATATCAGCCCATTGATGGTCTGTATCCACAAAGTTTAAAGATAGAACACCCTTCTGAACATAGTCCCTTATGAAATGATGTTTAATCTCAATATGTTTAGCTTTTGAATGAAGAATAGGATTCTTAGATAAACATATAGCAGAAGTATTATCACAGAATATAGGAATGTTACTCTCATATATCTGATAATCTTCTAGCTGACTCTTCATCCAGAGCATCTGTGTACTGCAACCAGCAGCAGCGACATATTCTGCTTCTGTTGTTGATAGAGCAATAGTTGCTTGCTTCTTGCTATACCAGGAGATCAAATGACTTCCAAGAAATTGGCAACTTCCTGAAGTACTCTTTCTTTCAATTCTGTCTCCAGCATAGTCAGCATCGCAGAATCCTACTAAGTTGTATTCTTTAGATTTTCTGTAAACTAAGCCAACATTAGTAGTACCTTTCAGATACCTTAGAATTCTCTTAACAGCAGTTAAATGAGATTCTCTAGGATCTGATTGGAATCTAGCACACAAACAAACACTGAACAGAATGTCAGGTCTAGAAGCAGTCAAATATAGAAGAGATCCAATCATACCTCTGTATAACTTCTGATCTACCTTCTTACTTACCTCATCCTTACCTAGGATGCATGTTGGATGCATAGGAGTTTTGGCTTCTTTGCAGTCTAGAAGATTAAACTTCTTCAGAAGTTCCTTCACATACTTGGTTTGGTGAACATACGTTCCTTCTGATGTTTGATTTATTTGTATTCCAAGGAAATACTTGAGTTCTCCCATCATGCTCATTTCAAACTCAGCCTGCATAGACTCAGCAAACTCCTTTCCAAGTGTAGCATTAGATGTTCCAAAAATAATATCATCTACATATATTTGACAAATTAAAATATCCCTTTTAAAGGTTTTACAAAAGAGAGTAGTGTCCACTTTTCCTCTAGTGAAACCATTATCCAGAAGGAAAGAACTTAAGCGTTCATACCAAGCTCTGGGAGCTTGTTTCAATCCATACAACGATTTCTTTAGTTTAAAAACATGATTAGGAGACATGGAGTCTTCAAAACCAGGAGGTTGATGGACATAAACTTCTTCATCTATATAACCATTTAAGAAGGCACTCTTAACATCCATCTGATAGAGAGTGATGTTATGTTGAGTGGCAAATGAAATTAATAGACGAATAGATTCTAACCTGGCCACTGGTGCAAAGGTTTCTGTATAGTCAATCCCTTCTTGCTGACTGTAACCCTGAGCCACCAGTCTGGCTTTGTTCCTTACCACTTCACCTTTCTCACTGAGCTTGTTTCTGAAGACCCATTTTGTACCGATTATATTGAATCCATCTGGTCTAGGAACAAGATCCCAAACATCATTCCTTGTAAACTGATTCAGTTCTTCTTGCATAGGAATTATCCAGTCTGGATCTTCTAGAGCATGATCAACAGAAGTTGGCTCGATCAAAGATACAAGACCTAATTGACAGTCTGCATTGTTCTTAAGGAATGCTCTTGTTCTGATTGGATCATCCTTCTTTCCAAGAATGACATCTTCTGAATGACCAGAGATGAGTCTGGATGATCTTCTGACAGATGGTTCTTCAGAAATGCTTAGATTCTCCAGAGAAGCTGATACTTGATCTTCAGATTCTTTGCTTCTGAGAAGCTCTGCTTCTGATGCGTTGCTTCTTGGCTCAACAACTTCTGATACATCAATATCACAATCTGCAAAATTATCAAACTGCTTTGGTTTTTCAGAACCAAGCTTATCATCAAACCTGATATTGATTGATTCTTCTACAATCAATGTTTCAGTATTGTATACTCTGTAGCCTTTTGAGCGTTCAGAATATCCAAGAAGGAAACATTTTTGTGCTTTGGAATCAAACTTACCAAGATGATCTTTAGTGTTCAGAATAAAGCATACACATCCAAAAGGATGGAAATATGAAATGTTGGGCTTTATATTCTTCCACAATTCATAAGGAGTCTTATTTAGAATAGGTCTGATAGAGATTCTATTCTGAATATAGCATGCAGTGTTTATTGCTTCTGCCCAGAAATGCTTAGCCATATTGGTTTCATTGATCATGGTTCTGGCCATTTCTTGCAGAGTCCTATTCTTTCGTTCTACAACTCCATTTTGCTGTGGAGTTCTAGGACAAGAGAAATCATGGGCAATACCATTTTCTTTGAAGAACTCTTCAAAGAATCTGTTCTCAAATTCACCACCATGATCACTTCTGACCTTTATGATTTTACACTCTTTTTCAGATTGAATCTGAATGCAGAAATCAAAGAACACTGAATGAGACTCATCCTTGTGTTTCAAGAATTTTACCCATGTCCAGCGGCTATAATCATCTACGATGACTAATCCATATTTCTTCCCTCTGACAGATGCTGTTTTGACTGGGCCAAACAGATCAATGTGCAAGAGTTCTAATGGCCTTGAGGTAGAAACAACATTCTTGGACTTGAATGCAGGTTTGGAGAACTTGCCCTTCTGACATGCTTCACAAAGAGCATCTGATTTGAATTTCAGATTAGGGAGTCCTCTGACAAGATCCAGTTTGTTAATCTGAGAAATCTTTCTCAAACTAGCATGACCTAATCTTCTGTGCCAGACCCACTGCTCTTCAGAAACAGACATAAGACAAGTCACCTTCTGACTCATAAGATCTTGCAGATCTGTCTTATAAATGTTGTTCTTCCTCTTGCCTGTAAATAGGATTGAGCCATCCTTCTGATTTACAGCCTTGCAAGACTTTTGATTAAAGATTATATCATAACCATTGTCACTCAATTGACTGATAGATAAGAGGTTATGTGTTAATCCTTCTACAAGAAGTACATTAGAAATGGAAGGAGAGTTACCAGACTTTATAGTTCCAGAGCCAATTATCTTGCCCTTCTGATCTCCTCCAAACTTGACTTCTCCTCCAGACTTAAGCACCAGGTCTTGGAACATAGACCTTCTTCCTGTCATGTGTCGTGAGCATCCAGAGTCCAGGTACCACGACATGTTGTGCTTTGTCCTTTTTGCAGCCAAGGATATCTGCAATAGGAATAATCTTATCCTTAGGTACCCACATTTTCTTGGGTCCTTTCTTGTTAGATTTTCTCAATGTGAGTTTCATGATATTTCCTAGGTTGTGTCACATGCTTCTTAGTGTGTGTAATGTGAAAACTTTGAGCATGGGAAGTGTGCCTAATATCATGGGAGTGGCCATACTTGAACTGATCATACAATGGCTTGTATGCGATTTTCATTTCATCAACTGGTTCAAGTTTGTATGGGGTTTCACCCTCAAAACCAATGCCGACTCTTTTGTTTCCAGACACAGCATATATCATAGAAGCTAGCTGACTTCTGCCAATACTTCTAGATAAGAACTTCCTGAAACTTAAATCATATTCTTTCAGAATATGGTTTAGACTAGGAGTGGATTTTTCTGAATCAGAAGGAGATCCAACATTATTGGATAATTTTAAAAGTTTTTCTTTTAATTCAGAATTCTCCAACTCAAGCTTCTTTGTTTCAAATTCAAATAGCTTTTTCAGCTTTTTGTATTTGAGACTAATCTGAGACTTGAATTCCAGAAGTTCTGTTAGACTGGAAACTAACTCATCTCTAGTAAGTTCAGAAAATACCTCTTCAGAATCTGATTCTGATGTAGATTCTGATCCGTCATCTTCTGTCGCCATCAGCGCACAGTTAGCCTGCTCATCTTCAGAGTCTGAATCATCTTCTGACTCATCCCAGGTTGCCATAAGACCTTTCTTCTTATGAAACTTCTTCTTGGGATTTTCCTTCTGAAGTTTTGGACATTCATTCTTGAAGTGTCCAGGCTCATTGCATTCATAGCACATGACCTTCTTCTTGTCAAATCTTCTGTCATCAGAAGATTCTCCACGTTCAAATTTCTTTGAACTTCTGACGCCTCTGAACTTCCTTTGCTTGTTCTTCCAGAGTTGATTTAGCCTTCTGGAGATCAAGGACAGTTCATCTTCTTCTTCAGATTCTGATTCTTCAGGATCTTCTTCTCTAGCCTGAAAAGCGTTAGTGCATTTCTTGATATTGGATTTTAATGCAATAGACTTACCTTTCTTTTGAGGCTCGTTTGCATCCAGTTCAATTTCATGACTCCTCAGGGCACTGATTAGCTCTTCCAAAGAGACTTCATTTAGATTCTTCGCAATCTTAAATGCAGTCACCATAGGACCCCATCTTCTGGGTAAGCTTCTGATGATCTTCTTTACGTGATCAGCCTTGGTGTATCCCTTGTCAAGAACTCTCAATCCAGCAGTAAGAGTTTGAAATCTTGAAAACATCTTTTCAATGTCTTCATCATCCTCCATCTTGAAGGCTTCATACTTCTGGATTAAAGCGAGAGCTTTAGTCTCCTTGACTTGAGCATTTCCTTCATGAGTCATTTTCAAGGACTCATATATGTCATAGGCCGTTTCCCTGTTAGATATCTTCTCATACTCAGCATGAGAGATAGCATTCAGCAAAACAGTTCTGCATTTATGATGATTCCTGAAAAGCTTCTTCTGATCATCGCTCATTTCTTGCCTTGTCAGCTTTACGCCACTGGCATTTACCGGATGTTTGTAACCATCCATCAGAAGATCCCATAGATCACCATCTAGACCAAGAAAGTAACTTTCCAGTTTATCTTTCCAGTATTCAAAGTTTTCACCATCAAATACCGGCGGTCTAGTATAACCATTGTTACCGTTGTGTTGCTCAGCAGAGCCAGATGTAGATGTAGACTTTGCAGTTTCATCAGCCATCTTTTACTGAAGCGTTTTTCTCTTCCTGAATCTTTTCTAAACACGGTTAAGTGCTTGCACCTTAGAACCGACGCTCTGATGCCAATTGAAGGATAGAAAAACACTTAGAAAGGGGGGGTTTGAATAAGTGTAGCTTTAAAAACTTGACCGATAAAACTAAATTGCACAGTTATTTTTATCCTGGTTCGTTGTTAACTAAACTACTCCAGTCCACCCCCGCAGAGATGATTTACCTCAACTGAGGATTTAATCCACTAATCGCACGGATTACAATGGTTCTCCACTTAGTCAGCAACTAAGTCTTCCAGAGTCTTCTGATCACACACTGATCACTCCAGGAACAACTGCTTAGATACCCTCTAAGACTTTCTAGAGTATTCTGATCCACACGATCACTCTAGTTACAACCTGCTTAGATAACCTCTAAGACTTCCTAGAGTATTCTGATCCACACGATCACTCTAGTTCCTTACAACTTAATGTAATCAATTCTAAGAGTATTACAATTGCTTCTTAAAAGCTATAATCACAAACTGTGATATTTCTCTTAACGTTTAAGCTTAATCTCACTAATATATTACAACAGCAATGTAGTGAGCTTTGATGAAGATGAAGATTCTGAGCTTTGAATAGAACAGAGTTTCAGCAAGTTAATATGAGTTGTTTTGTTCAGAATCGTTAACCTTGCTTCTCATCAGAACTTCATATTTATAGGCGTTGGAGAAGATGACCGTTGAGTGCATTTAATGCTTTGCGTGTTCCGTACAGCATCGCATTTAATGTTATACGCTTTTGTCAACTACCTCGAGCCTTGTTCACGCTGTGTCTACTGACGTTGCCTTTAATAGCTTCTAACGCTCCTTTTGTCAGTCAGCATAGCCTGCCACATGTACTTCCTTCTGATCTGATGTTTGTGAATACAACGTTTGAATATCATCAGAGTCAAACAGCTTGGTGCAAAGCATCTTCTGATCTTCTGACCTTGAAGTGCCTCTGTGCGTGATACCATCAGAACTTCAGTGCTTCTGATCTCATGTTCTTCTGATGCTTCCATAGACCCATGTTCTGATTCTGCTTCGACCATCTTCTGATGTCTTGCCAGACCATGTTCTGATGTTGCATGCTGAACCCTTTGAGACAAAGCTTCTGAGCGCTGAATTATGCATACTCTTTATATATTTCCTGACAAGGAAATTACATTGGATTAGAGTACCATATTATCTTAAGCAAAATTCATATTAT